>NW_013527359.1:4401212-4405303 GCF_000836215.1 Papilio polytes | reverse complement strand
CATCTCGCGCGCCTGGCCCGGTCTGCCTGCCAACATCGACGCCGCCTTCACCTACAAGAATGGCAAGACTTACTTCTTCAAGGGCTCTAAGTACTGGCGTTATAACGGACAGAACATCGACGGAGACTACCCGAAGGAAATTAGTGAAGGTACCGTTAACTATATTTATTGTGTCTTTGTTCTAATTACTGAAGACTGCTTATTTAAATTATTACAAATTAAGTATTTGATGGGTTTGAAGGAAAAGTAAAGTAGAAAACTTTATTTCTTTCATCGATCTCAATGCGATTCAAAAGTTTTTATGTTTGTTTGAATTTCAGGTTTCACTGGTATACCAGATAACATCGACGCAGCATTAGTATGGTCAGGCAATGGCAAGATTTACTTCTACAAGGGCGCGAAATTCTGGCGGTTCGACCCGGCGCAGCGCCCGCCTGTGAAATCAACCTATCCCAAGCCTCTGTCTAATTGGGAAGGCATCCCGGACAGTATAGATGCAGCCTTACAGTACACGAATGGTTACACGTACTTCTTTAAGGGCGGTTCGTACTGGCGGTTCAACGATAGGACTTTCAGTGTAAGTTTATTCTTTATTTATTCCATACAAGCGATTAGACGAATAGATTTGGTTCTTTTCTTTCTGTTTTATATTCATTCTTCTAGATTAATTTAAATTTAAATTGGATCTATCTTTGGGAGCCAGGATCTGTTTGGAGCCCAGTGTGAATGATGATGAAAATTAATCTCATATTTGTATTTATTACATTTCAATATTGATATTAAGTTTTCAATTATGTGTTTCAGGTGGACACAGACAAGCCGGCGTTCCCTCGCTCCACCGGCTACTGGTGGCTGGGGTGCAGCAGCGCGCCGCGCGGGACAGTCGGAGGTAACGCGCGTCTCTCCGACACCAACCGGGCGGCCGCGTACACACAACTACCGGACGAGGATGACGTCGGCGACATACTGTTTGACGCAGGTACATTCATCGACGCCCAGATAGGAAAAGAAAAACCTTAAAGTAAAGCTCTTGATTAAATGAACATCACTAGAAAATACTTTAAATCTTTCAAAATCAATGAAATACCAGAAGAATATGATTGTTCCTTTTTAAAATCAGTATTTTTGTATTAAATCTTAAATATTTCAAGAGCGATTCGTGTTACAGTTACAGAGAAGGGCTGACCGTCGGCGGACCACTGTTAAATGTTGCTTCTATGCCCTTCTTTATGTGAATGTCCTTCACTAGTTTTGTTCTTGTCTCCATTTTGTTTGTGATACTGTCGTAGTTTAGAAACTAATTATTTTTATCCTTTACTTATTTAACTTGTTTATTGTTTCTTGATTGTTATATCTTATTTTTATGTTGTTTATGTGTTCACTTTTCATTCTTTTCAGCTACATGTTTATTTTCATTTCATTATTTATATTCATCATTATAAAAATCATTTTTAATCATTTAACTCACAATTGACAACTAACTGATATAATATTTTAACATTTTAATCCCATCACGAAGATTATTTTCAAATTTCTAACAATATTAATATATTATTATTAACCAATCACGATTAAAATTAACAAACGCCATACTGGCTTGGGTTAGCTTTGCTTTTTGGGGCCAGTGGTTGTCGGTGAGTCCTGTTATGACATCAATGAGGCTTCTGGGCGCCAGTGAATATACCTGCGTTTTGCACTTAAATATTATGCACTGCATAAACATTTTGATTTAGAAAAA
Source organism: Papilio polytes (assembly GCF_000836215.1). Taxonomy (NCBI): domain Eukaryota; kingdom Metazoa; phylum Arthropoda; class Insecta; order Lepidoptera; family Papilionidae; genus Papilio; species Papilio polytes. The sequence continues at coordinate 4,403,565 of NW_013527359.1, read as the reverse complement.
AAAGGACAATGGATAATGTGCAGAATGTTTGAGCTTTACACACAACACACAAAATTTAATTATAAATATTGATTGCACATAAAGTAAGACACAAAGTGCACTGGGTTACGATTGTCTTAATAATTGTGACCTTAGATTGGACAATTTGATGAATATTAGCACTCTTTGTCGTTACAGTATAAGTAAATTTGTTAAAACTATATAAAATTTATTGTTGCACTGTTGTTAATGTTGTTTTATGTTGTACACTGTTCAACGTATGTTGCACATATATGTACGTTCACTTGTATGTCAATGTGTGTTCACACGGTACGCGGCGCGCCGGTGCACGCACTCGGTAACCACGCGTCATGTGTGTTTGTGTGTTCTGTCTTTCTAGGTGTAAAATCATCCGCTCCCAGATCATTCTTCTGGTTCAGGGAATAACCTCGGTGGAGTTCCTGAACGTTGTAAATAGAAATAATTATAAAGAACAAAGACTCAATTAATTATATAGGAGAATACATGAGTACCAGTGAGATTATAGAAATAAGCGGTGATTTTAATACCGGCGAGCTTCTCACGCGCCACCTGTACGTTGGTTTCATATCACTTTTGCATGTTTGAATAGCTTATGATGGGTTTTCATCGCTGAAACAACTGTACAACATATAGTTGTCCCTTACAATCTCATTGAATAAACTGAGTCAACGATATGCTTTTGTACGGATGTTGCGGTAGTGGAAACGAGCTTAGTCTCACGCACGCTTTCTGGCTGGGTTAACACTAATCATTTTATTTAGTTATTGGTTTTAGTGGTAGTCGTATAATGTAATTTTGTAAACACTTTATGAATAAAAAAAAATCATATTATTGCAATTCCATTAGTTATCTGTGTTTATTGCACGTGTGCCAAAGCAATTATTTGAAGTAACGTTGCACTTGTTGATTTTTGAACGCGACATTTCTGCCAATACTTTATGAATTAAAAGTAACACAGAAATGTTTAAAACAAATATTTGCACAATTTCTCGTAAGTTAATAATTCATTTTTAGTTTAAATTCTTTTTAGAAAAGTTGCGAAAGTTACGTGTTATCGTGTTGAAACTTTGAAGGATGTTTATTCTGTCTCATACACGTAAGATAATTTTTTAATAATAGACTAGTAATGGCACACGACACGTTTTATTTCTAACAGTTTGAATTGAATAAAAATAACTTTAGTATTAACATGGTAGAGAATTAAGTTCTGTGTTAAATAACTTGTTTTATTTTAATAAATCAATATTTGATAAAGGCCCTGTCCCACTACTGGCTAATAAAGGCTCAGATAGCCAAAATATGACGTCACTGTCAAATAAGGGAACAAAATCCGATATTTCCATCACATAATTTACACGTTCGTTGTTATCAGACAATTTACAATTTGGCGGTACAGGCCCTAAGTGTTTATAATTTGTGACTAATATAATTAGCAAAGCATGGTTTTGTTGTGCAGGAGTGTTAATGTAATTAATAAAGTTTATTTACGTTGTGTGTATTTTAGGAGTTAATTAGCGGAAAATATTATGGTAGAAAGTAGAATGAGAATGAGGTTATGTTATGTATTAGTTATCTTTTTAAAAAACTTGCATGCGTTTTGAAAAGTAGTCGTAGTTTTAGTTAGTGTTGTAGTTAGAACGGATGGGTAACGATTTACTGAATTCATAATTGATTTATTAAAGGCGAGTTAATTTTCCAGTTGGCCACATACAGTCAGACGGAGCTAAACTGTAGTTACTCGTTACCTCGAGCCTCCGTTACCTAAGGAGGGCTAAGGTCCTCCGCCGCGGCGTCACGCACCCGCATCGTAGGTTCACATTACATTTCTTTTGCTACCATCTTCGTATAACTATGATATCTAACATAAAAGATTTTGGTTTGTTTTTTTAACATACGCTTTTTACTATCATTTTCATTATTATCGTGGGTTTTCACCACATGGATGTTTTATTAGTTTCGTGTGTACTTAGATATTTTACGAGTAAGCATATCTATAGAAATTTCTTTAGAATACTGCATGTGATATAATTATTGATATTAATAAGAAGTAGATGAGCTTCCTCGTACTGCTTTAATGATTTTCTCTCATGTATACCGCTGTGTTCCATTATATTTGGAAATTTTCTTCTGAAATAAACTATATATTTTAACATGTTCTTATACCGTATAGAGTCTGTAGCACAGCGGTTTATGTGACTATAGCATAAAATTGAATGCGTCCATCAAAGACCAATTCTCAAACGAATCTATTAAACTAAACTGATCTGATTTTTTGAGGCGATATAATATAGAATTTGTACGCATTCATTTTTCTGCAAGTTTAGACATTTTG
>NW_013527359.1:4394877-4401098 GCF_000836215.1 Papilio polytes | reverse complement strand
CCCTGTGATCCAGTGTGCCTGTGCCCATGACTTGCGTCAGCTGTATTGTGTATAGCGAACGTTTTTTTCTGTGAATGCTTAACTTTTTATACTGCTGTGAGAACGATAATTTAATGTGAAGTCATAGTTTTTATACTTAATATAAATAGATGATATAAGTTCGAGTGTGATATTGACGTAAGCGAACGTTTTTTATATTAAAATATTTAAATTGGTAACAGGCTTTTCATTTTTGAATCCTCAACTTGTATTCTAAAGGGTAAATTAATAAAGACTGTTTTTTAATTGGTTTATTCAACGTTTTTCTGTTTTTTCCAATAATTCTTCTTATGTTAGTAATTACAAGTTTATGTGACAATATTTTTCGTTTTTATTTCATTTTCATAAACGTATTTTTTTATAAACATCTCCACATTTCTTCATAACACGGTCGTTCGACCTACTGTCTCAATCGCTCTAACTCTTAGGAAAATGCAAATAATATTAAACTTCAAAATCTGTCTACAATTATTCGAACGTGATTAATCTTACTTCGAATATCGAACGTTGCCTACATGGGGCACAGGCACAGGCATAACATTGGCTACGCGAAGTGCTACGCTGTCCTGTAGCAGCGGGGGTGTGCTACGAAACAACGCGTTGCGTTTACCACTCTTTACGCTACATTGCCAAAAAACTTCAAAACTATTTTGGCAAGACACGGTCTTACAGAACTTGCCAGAATGATTTAGTAAACACGAATTTTAGAACAGATGTTAAGACCTGCATTACGCCTGTGCCTGGAACCCATTTATCATTTAGAAGGCGAAACATAAGACTTAGTACACGATCACTACTTGAAAAACACCTACGACACATCCTAGATCATATTAATATACAATTTTAAACGGCCGCGTGTTGTGGCAGTGCTCGCCGACGCCGGCGCAGCGGCCGCGCCGACCGCTCACGCTTGTCAATGTTTACAATACTCTTTACACTACACTACCTCTCTCACTATGAATATAGTTTAATATTACAAATGTAGCGGCCCCGTGCACGAATATGTCGTTATCGAACCTCCTCGGTGAATTAATTTTTTTTCTTTCAAAACATTTCACTATCATTAAGTTATCACTGTTATCACTGTAAATTAATATATATTTATATGATCTAGAACTTTTAAGGATTAATTAATTCACGTAGAGAAGAGTAGGACGTCGCGTCGCTTCGCCGGTAACAGAAATGAAACAGGTGACAGTCGCGCGGGAGCTAACTTTACAGGGGGAAGAAATCTTGCTTCACAAAGTATTCAACTTAACATACTTTGAACAACTATAAACTTGTATCTAGACCAACATAATTCTATCAAATTAATACAAAAAACATTTATATTTAAATGGAAATGACGCTAATTACATGTATTATAGACTAATTTATGAACAGACATCAAACCAACAGATATTAGCGATTACACAAACTCTCGCGTAGCTAAGGGGTAACTTAATGGTCAATTACTTTATGTATAAGTTAACTTGGATCCGTTCATTTACTTATATACCATTACCGTACCCTTTAGCCACGTTTGACTACATACAAAACATTTCATATAATACAAAATAATGTTTTTAATTAAAAAGATATACAACTTTTGGATGTGTACAAGAAGTACCTTCGGATAGTAACGTAAACATACATTCTAAATGCGTTCGAATTCTAATTATGCAATTATGATTTATCATAAGACGTTTTAAATATTTTATCGTTCCTTATTTCACTAGCTAAGTTCTTAAAATTGAAGGCCAAGTCATTCTATTGGATTCGTTTGATGAACACACAAATAACGTATAACTGATTTGGTAAGTCACACTATTTTGGAGTTGAGATTCTTTTGTGCTGTACTATCCGCGCATAAATATGCCTCAAAGCAAATTACTATTATTTCACAAAATCATTATTGTTTATTAAACCAAACTTCCAATTAAATAAACATAAATTAAACATTCGAACTTGAAATTGTTTAAAAGCAATAAAACTGTATAAAGATTAGATTTTTACGCGAAATCTTTTTTTAATATAAAGTTATGTCATTACTAAATTGTTTTTAATATAAACTAAAGTAGTTTTTATTTTATAGTTAACTTAAATTGGTATATCAAAAGCAGGATATGTTCTGATTTAAATTTTCAATAAATGTCGGGTAGTTTCACGAGGATAGTACACACAATCAAATGTGTAAATACATTCGTTGAGCCTTTAATTTAACACACAGATATCAAACAACATTCATCTTAAAAAATCGGAACTCGCTCATATTATTTCGTTGTTTTGCAAATATTCTTTCATACTGCAAATATCTTCACGCTTTCACACCATTTACACGTTAACACGAACAAAAACTCAACATCCTACTCTATTACATCATCGAATACCATATTTTGAATAATTTCTTTTGTTTTTTTTTATATAAAATTTTCATATATCTATCTCGCAAGTGTATGTTAATAAAATTATTGCAGAGTATAAAATGTAACACCAACAGATCACGGAATTCACTATAATACAACTTAGTATTGTATAACGAAGGCTACCTTTTGGTGTTATCCTTACGCTACCTTAACGCAAACTTCTCCGAAGAACATCAATGGACGACCCCGAAAGCGACTTCTGATCATGTTTTGTGCGTGTGTGTGACAGTCGACTGAGCTGGTGCGTTACCTACTGACAATCTGTCTTATCATATAGTACCTACTTAAGACTAAGTTCACATCAACACCTGGTATAGGTTTTAACAAAACAATAATTTACTAGAGAGCGAAGAGACACACAAGAAAAATATGGGTACACATTTTACATAACGGTATTTGTATAATTTTATAAGCTCTGTTTTAAGGTTTTAACATTGAGAAGTTAAGAAAGAAAAAAATTATAATACAAAAAAATATTTGGTACTAATTATTATAAAACAGAAAAGAACATAAATTTTAGCTTAAAATTAACTCATTAATTCCCTTCTACGTCTATTTTAAGTTACAAGTAACGATATGAACTTAGCCTTAAAATTATTGAGATGACAAAATTCGTCATGTCTGGCTGAAAGTAAATCCTGCGCGTCGTGACACCGAACATGTGACGTGTAATTTCTCTCAAAATCGATGTTTACAAAACAAAATGCACATAGCATCAGACGGTGCGTGAATGTCGTCATATTTCTAACATTTTCAGTTTACAGCTAAATACATATTTTTTCGTACGCTCTTACGCATACTTAGAATATTTTTCTTTATTATTTGTGCGTTATACATTTACACTTTATTTATGTACATCAAAATATACGTATATTATTCAAAAACATAATGTACATACTATCACCAAACATTTAACATAATATCAAATTCATTCGTGAACACTAAAACTACGGAAAGGACATTCTAGTTAACTTTTATCGCAACAAGAATTTTGGATGTCAGAAATTAATAATTAAATTTTTATATTTGGAATCAACGCCTGATTATAGTTGAGGCAAAAATGGTCCTTGGAGCCGGATCGAATAAATTTGTCTCAACCTTAATCGGCAGTTTATACACAATATACAAAAATAATAATGAGTTAGCAAGAGAAACTAGTAAGATTGATAACAGGAAGGTCGTATGCGCTTTTGTAAAGTTAAAACGTAACTTGTAGTGCGTGCTTTGGGAGGAAAGCAGGACATTCCATTGGTTCACACAGTCTTCAGGCACAGATGTCATTTCATTTGATTTTTATGTTAATAAATAGGTATTTCTAAGTTGTGGCGAAAGAAATCGATAAATGTTAGAAATTATAATTTTCACACTACATTTAGGAATTAAATTAAAATTAATCATAAAGGTGATAGAGCTAAAGTATGTTTAGAGCGAAAGTTTTTAGTATGCGCGTGAATATAATATCTAAACGAAGCAATTTTATAAAAGCGTAGACACACAACATGTCGAACTCCTCGCTTTTGGTCTTCAATTCATCTACTCTAGTAAAGATAACAGTGGACAAGTGAAGATTATTAAGAGTGAGAGTAGAAAAATCCAAAAAGAAGGAATTCACGGTCAATGTGTAAGTTTTAACGAGTGCTCGAAATTGTTCCAATTATGTTCTAATAATTCATTCTCTAATGCTAATCTTTGATAATTTACATATACACGTAGATATCGTGAAAAACGCTCGCCCCTAGGAGAGCAATAAGGACCCTATTGAATTTTAATTTTAAAACTCATTAATAACTTCAACAAATTGAGGTATTCATCTATAAGAACCGTTTTCAAGGACCGCCACAGGCCACAGGTGGACTTGTTAATATTATTATACATCTCTAGTTTCCTGAGAATATTATTGCCCGTATAAAACTCTGACAAATTGGTTTCATCTATCTTGTTTAATTAAGATTTTTAATTAGTTTAAACCTATGAATACACATGAAAATACGAAATAAAATATTCGTTGATTAGGACAGATATATTTTTGAACACGGCAGAGAAATTACTATTAGAAACTATTATTACTAAAACTTTACTTAATTTATTTTATGTGTATAAATCAGCAATTTTCTTTTCAAATGCTTCATGAATGATTATTGTAAACACCCATCGATTCTTTGATAATCACTTAAATATAACATAATTAAACCAATATAAGTAAAGAGGGTAGAGTGCAACGCATTCACTTTGCTCAAAGTGAAGGCACTTTCAATCACTCTCAGAGTGAGTTAATCGATTGAAACAATACGACCCACCGTCTTAACCATGCGATCCACTCCTAAATCAACCGACAAACATTGAAAGTAATTGGTTCGTAATTAAAGGTATTGCTGGACCACACACAATAATAATCAACAGATTTACAAGATTAAAATGTCTCCCATTCGCAGAGTCTACCTTTAGATTCATCTATCATCCTACAGACCGACATAGTTTAGATTTTATTTGAAAAATTAGTGAAAGAAATGATAATCTAAGAAGCATTAATAGACGTTTAGCACCTTCGGTGACTTGAAACACGGGGATGGCAACAACAAACCGTTTCTGATATATTTACACAATAAAAACGTAAAAAATAACTTACTTATTATTATCAATATTATTTGATTACAACAACTACGCCCCCGGCGAGGACTACATTCTCAACAAATGTCCATTCAATAAAGTCTTAATAACCATTAATTTATAATTTGTTTTCCCATCACATAATTATTAACGACATTTCTATCATTTAAAAAATAAGAAAATAACTAACAAATTCTGTTGTACCGTAACATGCATATATCGTGAAGGTTGCCTAGTTATTGTTTGTATACTCCATATTGTACACATAATATACAATATATATATATAATCAAAACCAATTTATATAAAAACCATTTTCAACCATATTACATCTGTGGTACCTCCATTGATAATTCATAAGACGGATATTAATACATATAACTTTCATTATATGCATAAGTCATATTTAATTCTTACAAAACAACAACTACCTTTATGTTATCCTAATATACATAGTCAATATTATGGATGTAATATAGACCAGAGATTTAGGCGCCAGCAGGCGGTACGACAGTGCGACAAGTCTTGCAACTCGCTGAGGTATCGACTTTAGAGAATCGCAATTCGCTTCCAGTAACGAACTCATTTGTCGCTACCAGGCTTGCCGCATTGTCACCACTTGTATTGCTACATTACAAAAATAACTCTATAAGAACCGATTTCAATTATTTTCTATTGACGCCACGTTGAAAAAAGAGACTTCGGAGTATAAAATGTTATTATCTGCGGGCAATTCATTGGTCGGGTCGACTAAATCAGAAGTCTTTTTCTCCATCACATGGTGAAGGTGGTTCGCGACCCAAACGGCTGACGTCTTTCAAGCGACGAGAACCTCCATTGTCACTTGTGATGCTAACAAATGTTCCACACGTATAAAAAGTATCACGTACAAACTAGTATCAAGTGCGCGCTTCGCCGGCTGCTGCTGTACACCTCCCATAACACGCGTCCTTGATGTTCAAAATATTGCTTCTATATAAACTATTTTAGCAAAAATAACAGAAAACAGGTAAAATGTAGCACACATCAAACGATGTATAAACGCTTCAACTGTAAAACACTATTTAAAATATACAAACATTTCTCCGCTTAACACAAATATCTTAATCTCGCTCGATTCTGCCGAAATTATCGTTACAATAATGGCTTGGTTCGGCTCAAACGAGACGA
>NW_013527359.1:4389030-4392686 GCF_000836215.1 Papilio polytes | reverse complement strand
GATATAAGGCGGGGCTAGATTTACGAGGTGTGCAGACCACAACGGCGCTGCAGATCGCAGCTGCCGCCGGAGCGGCGCCCGACCCTCCTCACTTTTATCGTATCCGGCATTTTTCACTCCCGAAGGAAATCAGCCTGCGCCGAGGCAGTGATTAATTAGTTATCCAGTGAGCGCACCGCACTCCGCCGCACTGTCGCCTTGACGATCTCTATCTCATGAAGATGCGGACAATTTTCATTACGACGTTGCTAAATTAAAATTTGCTCTAAGCAGCTCAATCAATTAATGTCCGTCATTTCACTATAGATTATTAAAAGCAGCCTTTCATTAAAATAACGACAAGTAAAATGATATATATCTTTATAATTGAATATCTTTTTCTCAACGGAATACTTGAGGATTAGTGTTAGAGGTATACATAACGTAAAATTTTCAACCTACATATTGAAAGAAAGATAAGTATGAAACAGGTTGCTGTTATAATAGTGGTATGCATAACATGAAAGCTTGAGATGAATTCGCCGTGGAGACAAAAAGATCCGCGAAGCGTGACTCGCTGCTTTGCCGAGTGACGACGTTTTGCAATTAAATGCCTCCCCGCTCCCCCTCGCCACTCTCCTCTCCCCCGGTCTCAACGTAGGCGCGTGACAAACACCACGGTAATATCGGACCTCGACACTTTTAAAGACATTGATTAAAATGCTCACTTAATTTTAGCGAGTATTCTTACAATTAATTTGAGGTCTCGGTGCTGAGTTTTACGCGATACAAGTACAATTTCCTTTCACTTTCTTTTGCATCTAGTTTTGTCGATTCTTTTAAAAATGTATATAAGGTTTATTACCGAATAAAAGAAAAGACAAATTGATTTAAGTATTTTTTAAAATGAATTACTTTAGTTCCGATTGTCTAGTAAAGAAAAGTTTTTAATATTTTACGACAGCCGGGATTAAGCGTTAAAAACGAAAATATATAGATAAACTTATATATTATCTACATTTTAAATGATTTCTACATACCTTGTCTCAAATAACTTTAATTCATAGATATGTCGGAGTGATGAGCGCCTTGCAGAATTTAATTCTGAAGGTAGATCATATACATGGTAATTTATCTTCCATTGTGAGCGTATGTATGTCAAATGTAATGAAATAACAATCGCGTAATATCAGAAACAAAGTCCTTCAATCATTATTGAAAACTGCACAATGCGATCTTACCAGATTGCAAACATTTACAGAGATAAACCAATTGACTTTTTAAATTCGCGTAACCAAAGCGCATTATTACACCATTCAATGACAATTGTCATCTGTTGTTATTCGGTCGCCATCTTGACATATGTCAAAACATTCGGGGTTGTCCGCTCAAAAACTCAAACTACAACACTAATTTCAAAACATTTTCAAATGTTGCCAGCACCTAAAATTAATATTTGATAGCAACTTTAACCGTTCAAAAATTAAGAATCATTTCGCGTCGTTAGATATGAATATGTTTTCGTGCCAGCATTGAAAAAATTTCCTAAAATCGTTGCGATTCCCAGTAACAATAAAACCTCCATGAGTCTAAAATTACCACGACCACTTATAGTTACCATTCAATATTCTAGCAAAGACCGAATTCAGTTAACTTTAAAATTAAATAGAAGCGCACAAAATTGACGTTGCTTAAGATAACTCGAGCGTGTATTAAGTGCACCTCCTAGAGATAATTTCATTAAGCCTGTGACAATGGCCTATTAGTAGAGAGAATAATCGTTAAATGACTGTTAGCTATTAAGCTAACGGAAGGGCATTAATTGACACGTCCAGTAACCTGCTGGTCCAATATGCGGCCAGCGATATGTGGCTATTGAAGATATTATAACTACAATGGTTTTGGTTTAATCATAAACAAACGTTCTTAAGTTATAATTTGAAATAATATGTTAATTTTAACAGTAATATTAAATTAGACTATAATCAAATATTTAACAAGGAAATACATACAGCAGTCGTAATTAAATTTAACTCTTTTGAGGTACGTAACCAACTTTCCTGATTTTTATAATTCAGAATTATTTATTATTTCAAATTATATGTTGAATTTTTAAATATAACTTAAATAAAAGTTAACCTGTTTTTCTTAAATTGTAACTTGAATACTATCGTATTTTTTTTATTTTTGACGGACTTCCCAAAAGAAGGAGGTACTCAATTCGTCTGTATGTTCTTTTAAGTGTGTTACGGCATAACTCCGCCGCTAGTGCATCGATTTTGATAATTCTTTTTTTTTATTATATTAATTTAGTATTATCATATTATTGTTTATTAACGCAGCATAATCATTGTTATGATAATAGTACATTAATAAAAATACGGTACCTATACGTACATCTCTTTTTTGCATAAGTTTTTCTTTGAATAGAATTATAAAAATTAATCTGGCAATATTTAAAACAATAACATCGTTATGTGGATAGTAATATTCGATATTAAAATGTACGTTACAAAGCTTTTGCGAGCTTAATGATAGAAGCCCATGAGGCTCATTAGTGAACAGCGATATCTGACAAGTTAGTACAAATGTACAGCTTGTCGAACGAAGACATCTCAGCGGGCTAGCAGCTGGCGGGCCAGTAGGCAGGGTAACAACACTAATGTTTTTAACATCATGTCTCTTTAATCCGTATTATTATTTCCTTACATCCGTAAAAAAAATCTACTGTGTTTTATTTCACAATTTCAGAGAAAACTCCAAGCGTTTTCCTTTGAGATATCTATCCTGTAGGTCTTAATCGCCGGCCAATTAGATGGTCGTTAATTATGTAAGTTGTTCGACGTCGGCGACTTCACGCGACTTATTTATTCAAGTGGAACCATAACCCTCTAATGGCTCAAGTTGACTCATAAACCTATATAGAGTTATGTACAGGAAACGATTCTCGTATATAACGATCGACACTTTTTAATGTATATTTATTTAAAGGTGCGCTTTCTGTATAATGTAATATTTAAATATCTATTTCAGGAAGTACAAGTTCCTCAATTTTTATATTAAATTCTAGGCTATCGTATTCGTCCGACTACGACTAGCTACGGCGTAGCCGTTTTGCTGTAGACATTTCCTTGCACGTATTTTTAAGTTTGTCTTTATGTTTAATGGTGTGAAATGGTTAACAGTATTAAGAAATGTAACTAACAATACCTAACTACCTCATGTAAATACTTACATTTTTACCCAAATATATAACTTTATCTTATCATAAACTGTAGTTAAACTATTATTTTTAATTTTAGTGAGTGAGAATAACTGTAAGATAGTAGTATTTAGGCGTATTGTAAAAGTGTATGTTGGTGAGTTGCGTGTGTGCGCCGTATGTATGTTAACGACCTCATAATCTGCGGGCAATTTGCGCCCTCTAGTGTCCATTTATACGTGACAATAAAAAGTGCCCAATAAAACACCCCTATCAGCCACATTATTCTATTCTACTCAATGAAGTAATTGAGTACGTGTTATATAAAGAAAATACAACTGGAAAACTTAACAATACTATTAAATAACCTTGAACACGAAGCTCGTTTAATAATACTAATTATACTTAACTAGCTGTTCCCGTGCGGCTTCGTCCGCAATAAATAATAAAAACTTTATTTCATTGTTATACACTT
>NW_013527359.1:4349903-4388376 GCF_000836215.1 Papilio polytes | reverse complement strand
TGACAGATACAAGGAAATTTAATAATATACTACCCTAGCTGTTGCCCGCGACTTCGTCCGCGTGGAGTTTAAAAGTTCAAAACAGGACAAAATTGAATGAAGCCACCTTCACATACAACTTCTTTCTTAGTAAGTATTTACTTAGTAGTATACGTAGTAACAGAAATATCTATGCAATCTATCCAATTTCTAAGTCCAGTAGTTTTTGAAACGATATTTTCAGTTACGCTTTTTGTTTGTGTTCGCGATATCTTTTAAAGTATTTGTCCAATTTATATACTGTGAAAGATAATTTTAATCTACATAAAATTCTCGTGACAACAAACACATTTATTTGGATAAGAATTAATATTAAAACGAATAAAACACCGCTGCAAATAGGTTGCGGTTTTTAATTGCATTTCCTAAACTTAAAAATTTCTAAACAAATAACATAATCTATACTTTATTAAGACTAATGTTTAGGAACCATTAATATACAGTGTATTTCTGGATCACCAAGTTTTAACTTTTCTCGGCTTACGCTGCCTAAGCCGTTAGAAATACCTTTATAAAAATTATGTATGGTAGAATTGTAGATCTCAAAAAATTCTACAGAAAAGTCCGCGACCAGCTGACTGTTGCCCGCGACTTCGTTCGCGCAGTATTAAAAGACAAAAAAAACACCCACGAAGTACATAATTCAATTATCAAAATTTGAATAAAAAGGTAACCGTCAGCTTAACTGTTTAACCAAAAGTTTTCAGCTGTAAATCATCCAAAAACACCAAAACTAACTTAAAGGACCAACATCGCTGCAATCACCTATATTCACCTGCTTCTACTTGTATTCATCTGCAAATCAACCACAACTATCAGAAACCACCTTAATCGAACAGCGTCTCCCTAAAACCACCTGCGTCCACCATCTTCCTCTTAATCACCCGCATCCACCTGCTTCCACTTGCATTCATATACAAATAGGATACGATTGCCAGAAACCACCTTAAACGAAGGGGTCATCCCGAAATTCACTTGCATCCACCAGTTTTTACCCTAAATCACCCGCATCCACCAACCTCCACTTGAATTCACTTTAAAATAGAACACAACTACCAGAAAGTACCTTAATCGAACAGGATCTCCCTTAAAACACCTGCATCCACCATATGTTACTCTCAATCACCCGCATCCACCAGTATCCTCTTGTACTCACATTTAAATCACACGCAACTACCAGAAACCACCTCAAACGAACAGAATCACCCTAAAATCACTTGCATCCACCAGCTCTTACCCTCAATCACCCGTATCGAACTGCTTCCACTTGCATTTGCGTGCAAATCAGATACATCTACTGGAAACCGCCTTAAACGAACAGAATCTCCCTGCAATCATCGACATCTACCTGCACCTAACCTTCAACTCCCTGAACCTGAGGTGAACAACCTGTTACTATCTTCAACCACCTGCTAACATTTACAACACCTTTAGTCCACCAGAATCTATCTGCATCCTCTTGCAATGACATGTACCCTTTTTTTTTGCCAACACATGCAACCACGCACTCCATGAGCTACTACAGACTATATTTAATTATCGTTTAAAATCTCATTTAGACACGTTAAGCCGTTTCGGAATTATCGAGTAAATACGTAAATAACAAATAACTACATATCCCTCGGGAAAACGACATTCTGCCCTGATAAAAAGTATCCCACATGTTATTACAGACTTTCTTCTATATATGTGCTATATTTCAGTAAAATATTTTTAACCGCTGCGGAGTTATCGAGTTAATATGAAAATAATAAAAAGCACAAATCCTCCGGGAACCTAAAATTTTTGGGGATGGAAAGTATTCCACGTGTTACACCATACCATGTTCTATATACATGCAAAATCTCAATAAGTTGTGTTTAGTTACTTCGGACTTATCAAGTAAATATGCAAATAACAAAAAACTGCGTATCCGTCGGGAACCTGACATTTTTGGAGATGAACCTTATCCCACGTGTGCCCCAGAGTTTGTTTTATATCTGTACCAAATTTCAATAAGATATGTTGAACCGTTGCAGAATTATCGAGTAAATATTAAAAATCAAAATCAATGCATCCCTCGGGTACCGTAACTATTTCCGGGATAAAAAGTAGCTTTTGTGTTCTTCCAGAATATGCTCTACATCTATGCCGAATTTCATGAAGATCCGTTCAGCCGTTTAGGCTACAAACTCTAACAAACATCCATCCATCCATCCATCTATGAATCCATCTAAATTTTCGCATTTATAATATTAGTATTTATAATATTAGTTAGATTAGTAAGATTAATAAGAAGTAAGATTACAAAGGTAACTATCACAGACATCAATGAACTTGCAAACAATACAAGTTTAACGAAGTGAAAACGTCACCAATAACATGCGATGTTCCGTTCAATGTACATTTAACAAAAGGCTATTATCAAAGGTCCGATATTGACGCAAAGCATTCAATGAGCCTATTCACACCGCATGCCGACGTCTTAATAATCTAGCATTTCTAGTTAAGTCTATAACAGATAATATCCGCCGCTTGATGGATGAGACACGGCCGGGCAAGTGCTGCGTCACGCTGATCAAATCACACCGCAGCCCGCTCACTCTCCCCTCCACTCCCGCCTGCCCTCTCCACTCCCACCATCGCCACACAGCACAATACAATGTAAGTAACCTACATCTCACTCCTCACTACTCAATCCTCAATCCGTTGTAATAACTTCTATTCTTGCAAAACAATACCGCGATGATTTATTGTTTTGCCTGCCTTTATATTTCTGATGCGAAATCTAAATTGTTCCGATAGTTTTTAAATGGAAGTAAAATCTTTTTATTTACAATCGAAATTTTTAAAATACATTTCTAGCTGATGTTAAAAGAAAGATTTAATTAAAATAATACTGCGCGATGTGTTGGGAAATTTATTTTCAAGGGATGGTAAATGTATTGTTTATAAAAAGAAAATAGTTTCCAAAACAATAGAGAGATTGTCTCAACGATGGATTCTCCACCATCACAAAATTTCACCACACCATCCTTGCACAAAGAAAATATCGAACACAAAGCTTATTAAGGAAAAGTTCAAAGCTCGCGTGTAATTTTAAGTTTGATTGTATTTGTTTCTTGTTTCGCAATTGGTAAAGATTAACTACCGAGGAAAATTGTTCGCTTCCTGGTGAATAAACATTGTCGCATGAGATACAATTTAATTCACCGCAAATGTTAATAATAATCAGATATTCTGAACGATTCTTTTTGAGATATAAAAGTAACATGGGTATGATATGAATTTATCCCTTGATGTATATAAAATGAGTTTATCTAATTAGCAACTGTAAAGACAAGACTTTACAGGTAAATACTTAATTAAGTGATTATTAATTAACAATCGCCCCACTGGCGAGCGTATGTACTAGCATTATATTAATTACAGCGGCTAAAAAATGTAAAGCGGTTGATACGCCGCTAAGCCGCGACAGAAGCCGAGGTAGAAACGAGATGGCAACAATAAAGAGTGAAATTAACAAAATAAACAGCAGGCAAACAAGCCGCCTGCCGCCGGCCGGGACTAATCCTCTTATCGCTTTATCCCGGACGCGTTGATCAGACGCTTCCGCAGCGCGCCGACTGGCCCGCGGGCGACATACCATCCCCCTCCCCACCACTCCCCACCTCAACACTCCTCGCCATCCTCTGCACTCCTCCCGAAACTAAAATATACCCTCTAAAATAAATACTTCCGTTTTCAATTAATTGCTTGTTTTAGTTGTAAGACGAGCAATCTATAAATTCTGCTCTGATGAATTGCAAACATTTACACCTTGTACTATAGATTATTTTAAAAGACGTAATTTAAAAAGAAACCTTTAAAACAAAGGCATATTAACGTATGAGGAAACTAAATGATTTTAATTGATTAAAACGAACCCATAAGGGCATAAACTAACAAGTAATCAAATGTAGTACAAACAACGACTACAATTCAAACTGACGTTTTTATTAAAAAAGTTGCAAATATTTCGACTTCCTAGTTCAGGTCTCTAATTAAAACGGACTACTACAATAGCTCGCTAAAATGCATGAAATACTAAAAAAAACTTCCCTCACATTTTGCTACACACCTTTTCATTTTCTCTTGTCATTGCATTTTTAATGCTAATGTAAGCAGCTTAATTAAGACACGGTCCTTAATTAGTTGAAACTGAACCTTGACAGAAAGGCAGAAAGTTTATTTTTCTTAGCGTGTCTCTGTTTAAAGTTCGCTAACAGTTCTCATGAGAATTCCGCATTCTCGGGAGCTCGCTACACACGATGTTCATTGTTTCAACTTTATATGTGTTTAAGTAGTCTGTGGACGTTTTCTTTACAATTTCTAGCCAATTTAAAAATGTCTACAAGTATCTCAACATAATTGTACTAAAGAATAATAATAAAACAGATTGTTGTTGCATCGTAAATTCTATCGAATTATGCTAAAATGCGTAAATTTTACATAACACTACAAGCCCATAATTTAGGTAACTGTTTTTCCGTATACCTTATCGTAAGTATACAGAAAGGCAACATATTTTAATTCTCTAAAAAATTCTTCGACACACGCGCTTTATGAATGCTGGCAATTTAGCAAACACCCTTTAAAAAGAAACGTGTCGTTGAGCGCTCTCGAGAAAATCTGAAATTACTTTTAGAAACACCTAAATTCCTACTTTGGCACATGCTTTTGGACTTTTCATTAGATGTATTTTTTATCGTTTGAAGTGACATTAAAAACTTCAATGTTAAAGTCGGGTACAGTATAGATGCAACGTGTGAAAGATCGTAGCGGTTCGTAGCGGCGCGTAGCGAGCATTGTGCGCCGGATCCTGCTGTCACAGCCGCCGCGAGCCTACGCCGCAATTTGTAATAATTTGTTATCTGTCAGCGAGCGGTCGGAACCGTTTACACTCTAACTACTCCCTTCAATAAATACAGCTTTTCGTTTCCATTGGCTGACAAACTGCACAACGGTTAAAAAACTTTGTGATATATTTTCTCGGTTCATTTTTCAACAAGTACGCTGTTTGATTTAGAAATTCAGAATACAAAAAGTACAAAAAATATGAAATGACGGCATAATTTCGTTTAAAAATGAGGCAAAATGCCCAAGAGCTGTTGAATTAATTATAAATTGTAGCAAACGGACTGTGTATCTTTTGCGAATGCCTCTTAGGCTCCCGGGCAAGCATCAGAGCTGGCTTTATTAAAATATCCCGACGGTGTACATAGCGCGACGCAATTTCACAATGAGCTATGTCAAATTGTTTCCAACCGACAATCGTATAGAGATACATTTTAGATATTTCAAATTTTAAGGAAACCTTTGTGTTACCACTCTTTTTTAATACGATTAAAGCTATTAGACTTAATTACTAGTGTAAACACATAATTAATAGTATTTAGTACACTGATTAAGGAAGGAGAAAATGTCGATGAGCGACAAAACAAAAGAAGTATTATTATAATGTACCTTATAACATGATTACATTGTGTGAGGTTGTGCAATGAGAAAGTTCAAAGTTCAAACACTGTAGTTGCGGTTACTTTGTTTCTAAGCCACTGTTTAGCTGGAAAGTTGCTCAATATGCGGCTAAGTTTGAATGTAAGCAAATAACAATAATTACGGAAAAGGACAAAGTATCATATATACTTTGGATTTAGACTAAAAGAAGTTTTCTTAAAATCTCAGAGCAGTTACTACAGATAATATTAAATCACTAGATTTCGCCCGCGACTCCATCTGCGTAAAATTGAAAAAAAATTAAAGAGAGTAGTTTATGTGTTCTTCCAGACTAACCTCTACATCTGTACTAAATTTCATCGAAATCAGTTTAGCCGTTTAGGCTATAAACTCTAACAAACCTCCATCCATCCATGTAAACTTTCACATTTATAATATTAGTATGATTTATTTACATCAAATATAGATTCAGTAAAATACAATCGTTAGAACCAAATTTAAAAGTCATGAATTAATATAAATTGAATTTAAATATGTTCTATATTATGAAGAGGGGTAAATGTTACGGGCCGCGGGGTGCGATACGCGTTTTGACATCAGAAACCACAAGCAAGATTAATGTTCCATCTCAAATATTGCAAGTAAACGTCCTCTAGGAACAGCTGTCGCCGAACAATAGTGAACACTTCATCAAGACGGCTTAATTCCGCTTTAAACGAGCGAACCGATCGAGACCTCTTCGCTACCAATAGTTTAATTCATCGTAATTACGTTGGATACGACCTGCTTTGTTTCCTTACAAGGGCTTGTTTAGTTGTTTAGATTCCAATGGGCAATGAATACTTAAGTTTACTAAGCGGAAATCATCTAGCTAATACACCATTATTTTCATAGCCTTTGTCCTCGACATCCGCGTGAAAATTTAAAATAGTAATAAAGAAATGTAGCCTATGTTACTCAAAGATAAATTAGCTTTCTAACGGTAAAAGAATTTTTAAAATCGGAACAGTAGTTTTTGGGCCTATTCATTACAATCAAACAAAGTTTTCTTCTTTATAATATTAGTATAGTAAAGCAAGTATGTCAATTAAATCATTTTTCTATTTATATTGTCACGTAGTTTAGAAAGAATTTACTCCTGAAACAGGAGAATTTAGATCATGAGCCAAGGTTCCCACAGAATGTATATAAAAATGCCAAATTTCATCCAGATCCATTCAGCCGTTTAGGCTACAAACTCTAACAAACATCCATCCATCCATCCATCCAAACTTTCGCATTTATAATGTTAGTAAGAAGTAAGATGTCATGTCATAATCACTTTATGATCTCGTAACCTTAAAGACAGCACTCCTTAAATGGTGTGTTCATATTGTAACATCTGTCATATTCTCCTGAGGCCCATCAGCGTCGTCGCTTAAGTAAGTGTTGACGTAATTGTTGACGCTCGGTGGAGGAGCATAAAATATGCATCATACCGCCTCCGATGTGCCATTTCGCCGCCTCGGTACTGCGCGGACCGAATTGGAAATACCGACGCTAACTTGACAGACAGTAAGGTAGACGGCGACTATAATCATTTTTGATACTATTTCTGTTTGCCGAGATGTTTCTTGAAATAGTTTATTATGTTCTACATTTCATGTATCAAGATTTTCTCTATTTTTAAACGGTTATTCTGAAATCTTAATCCACAAATGGAAAGCTTTTTGATTTGATCAGACGTCATATTAAAGTACGGATTTGCTTCGAACATTTTAGGAAAAATATACTAGGTAAAACTTTTTAATAAACTCTACTTGTAACCCAACCTTTATAACGGTTTACTGGAATGAACAATGTCTTCATTGTACAGCTTTAGATGAATTTGTATTTTGCTTTAAACAGCACAATCATTCTTAGTGGCAGATTTATAAAACGTATCTGAATAGGTACATTTTTGTTCATAAACATTTTTAAAAAGTAAATCGTTTACTTTCGGTATTCCTTTTAAGATAATTAATTTACACCATTAACGCTACAAAAGGTGATGTAAGAGAATTTTAGGTTCGGAAGGGTTCTAAATAAACGAATGGTTTATTTGTCACGTGTCCGCGGGTCACGTTGGCGGGAGAGCGCGGGGCGCGAGGAGGGTACGCTGCAGGGACGCTGCACGTGCCGACATCGATCCGACAACTGCCTACATTGTGCCGCAGCCGAGCACGAATTCTTGCAGCCCTATGACTACCGATACCTGTTGCTTTGTAACTCGAACTTTCGTTGGAAAAATGTTGTATCCGATTGATGATTATTAAACGTAGTTACTAACTTTATTGTTATTTATTATATAAATTGAAAACCTAAATCTACAAATCTAGAAATATTAGGAAAAAAATTATAAAATCAAAATAACCTAATAACCACAACTCAGGACATGAGCGGTTCTTTCAGTGCTGCATTAAGAAAAAGTTTTTATTTTATAATTGGCATATAGCTTTCGAGAGCATCGAAGAGTATCGGATTTTAAAAAGAAAATAAAATATGGCAGTTTGCCAAGCGGGGAGCAGCGGCTGGAGGCCACCTGCAGTATGGAGTGGATTAGTACGGCCTATCGCGGGTGCGGACACTGCGCGGATATACACCAAACTGCACCAAATAAACTCGCGCCAACTTATAAATTATAACATCATTATTTTGCTGAATTAAACCAAAAAACGATGTTATGATGTATGTTACGATAGTTTGTCCAAAGATTGACAAAAAAACGAATGAATTACAGATGCCTTTGTTGTAGTAAATAAGTGTTTTTTGTTTTTATATATTCCGTGATCAAATAACCAAATAAAATAGTGCATAAAAGCAAATGTAAAATTAACCAGTATATTTTCTATAAGTCAAAAATGTTAGTCAATATTTGTCTCTTTGTCGTATATTGTAACATCGCGATATAAATCTATTGGCTTCCATACAAGCCACGATGAAAAGCCATATGTCGTCAAAATTAAACGATTTGTTGAAATTTTTCTGGCAAATGCAAGCTTTGTTTATTGTTTTCTTTCAAATCTTCAATCTTTTGTACAACTAAAATACGTTTAACCGGTGACATATTTAATTCAATATAGCATAAAAAACACAGACCATCATATATTGCTAAATTACCATCTATAGATATTAAAAAAATATTAAAGCAAACCAAGAGTTAAAATAACGTTTCAGAATATAAAAATATCAACGTTAAAACTCAGAAAATATTAACTTAATTGGCTTCATTTTGTCTGTATTTAGCGACAAAACGTACTGCAGCTCGTTTAAAAAAAACTTGTAAAAGGCCACGGCATTTTTGAGCTCGGCTGTCTTCGGCGCGGTTAGCATAACTCTTGAAGCGATGACTCTCCAAGCAACAGCGACTCTCAACATTATGTTGGAATGCAGTGCCAAATGATGTTTAAAACTGCCTTTTCCCTGACTACTGCAGTCTGACGGTTTATTTACATTAAAACGTCGTTTTTAATCCAGAATATTTTTTGCAAATTATAATACTATTAACGTTGCAGCTGGTTTAATTCGCGAATAAACGGTCGTTCTTAATAGTATGACTGCAAAAATAAAAGTAGGGACGAATTAAGTTAAACATATTAAAGAAACGAATCATCATCAACTTGCACTCATCCCTTACGGAGGGTCAGCACAGTATGTACTGCTCTTCCTTACATCTTTAACAGCCGTCATATCTGAAACCACTCCTTTCTTAAGCATATCCTCTTTCACGCAATCCATGCATACTTTCTTCGGTCTTCCTCTTCCTTTGTAGCCATCCACATTCATTCTTAACACTTTTCATATTAAAGTAACGAATAAGCCCAGTAATCAAAATTAAAGCTTCAATTTAAGTTAATGCAGAAACTAACGTGTCAATAAATTAAGTAGATTTTATTACATCTCACTAATATTATAAATGCGAAAGTTTAGATGGATGGATGTTTGTTAGAATTTGTAGCCTAAACTGCTTAACAGATATTGATGAAATTTGGTACAGAAGTAAAGGGTAGTCTGGAATAACACATAGCTTACTCGCTTTTGTTTTTTTTTTTACATCTACACGAACGGAGTCTCGGGCGAAAGCTAGTCTATAATAATAGAGTTCGGCTTCGTTTGTTCAAAGATCAATTTTAAAACAGTAATGTTGAATTGCCACATGTTTGTTTAATCCAATAAAGATGTTAGATTAAATGACGCATTCTTTCCGTAATTATTTCTTCCTAGTAAAGTTGTTTGCAGCTTTTATAGACGTATGAAGTCATTACAAATGCCCATCCTAACAATGACTCACTAACCACTTTTAATATGTTTCACACGTAAAGTATCATTTTCTATACCCAAGGAAGTATTCCGTTTTTGACTGACTCCAATTTTTTTATGTTTTAGAACACAAGAAATAGGATTTATTAATTTTGATGAAGTCCGTTCAGCTGTGTACCTTTTCACACATCTACTACTACACTAATTTACACGTTAATTTTTTTACTTACATCTTACATGTTCAAATAACATAAAAGTACAAAGGTCAAAATAGTCTAAGTCCTCTGTGAACAAATAGTAATGTGAGTGTCGATAACTCTCGACGATCCGATGGCCTTTCCTTGCTTCTAATTTAATAACATTTATTTTGTAACGTGAAAGAGGACGTGACATGAAAACAGTAAAGGCAACTGAGAAGGGCCTCGGGAGGAATTTCACGAGTTTTCTTTATAGCGGCTCCCGAGCTATGAGATTACATAGAGCGGCTATCAAGGTCATTATCGGCGACCTCTTTTAATATATTGGTACAAGTACGATCCTGCCGTTCTATTGTTATATCAACGTATAGATAAAATATTTCCATGCAAAATAATGTCAACATCTTTAATATCGTATTTTTATAAAAATAACAACATCCTCAGACCAACATACAATGCGGTCTTAGGTTAGCATTTAATACCACAATGGAAATAAATAATGAAGCCCTCGTCGTATTCCAAAAAAATATTTTTTTGAAAAATTATTCCTCATGAATCACATCAGCCGGTACATTTGAGGGCCACCATTACTTTCCCTCAATGCCACGGCATAATTCACACTCCATCCACTTGAGATACAGTAGCGAATACCGTAGAACAAATTTTTCCAATAATGCTCGAAAGAAAGAATCGACGATTGCAAGCGATAAACATCTTTAGCCTGTTAGATATAAGGTTGACATTCGTAGCACGTGACCCCGAGTAACTTACAGGACTTGTGGGAGAGCGAAGGGTGAAGGGTAGGTCAACGTCCCCGCCCCGCGCGTTTCGGGGCGCACGAACGTTTCGCAGGCTTCAATGCGGACGGGAACGTAGCGACGGGATCGCGTGCCACTTCTAAATAACTCGGCTTCAACTGAAAACTTGTTTAATATGTTTATCTGGGGTTTCCATCAAATTAATTACATCAAATTTACAATCAAAACAAAACGTGATATATTTTGTCAGCTAGTGGTTTATTTGTTTTAGAAAAATTGCAACTAACAGTTAATGTGTGTTTTTTTGTTTTCGTAAGATGAAAAAAATGCTGTTCGTATTGAAAAAATTACCTAGTAACATGGGTAACCTTCGACTATCGACGCTATAGGAGAGTGTTATATCACTAGTGATGGAAGTGGCGAATGCAGATTATTAGCACAGATAACAAAAGCGGTCGCGAGGGGTACAGCGTGAGACTTTGACTAATAAAAGACAGGACCTGTCAAGCTTTCACATCCTACTCTATTAAAGTCTAAATTCCGTTAAGGCCTAAAGGCTTGCTTGTGTTTTTCTTTACCTTATCCATGTGAAGAGTGGAAGAATTGATTTAGTACCATGGTGTCTTGTGCCTAGTCCGTTTCTCTATAGTCAAAGTAGCGGGGCTCGGCGCGGGGCAGAGCGTGGAGTCGCGCGCTATCGGCGCGATCGTTGCGCGCCACTCCACCGGGTTTTTGGGTCAAGCGGATTGTGACCGGCCCAGCCTCCGGCGAGCTTGGTTCTCGTTAATTTATTGCTCGCTTTAATACAATACGCCTTATTTGTTTCCTATACTGTTCAGATTTAGACTAATTAGGACACAGACGAAATTGTTAACCTAGACTTTTAAGTGGATTTACTTTGGTAATCGAACTCAATTGAACGGTTGTTAATAGTTTTGTTAACTTAGAAAGTGTTTTGGTGATTGTTTATATGTTTTACTTTTACTAAAGTTTAATTACTAGTTAATATTAATGTGATGATTTAAAATCTAGATCGGGTTAATGTAACGTTTATTTGAACTGTACTTTAAGAGTCTGAATATTATTACGAGTACGTTAACAAATAGACAAACAATAAATTTAAATGTTAGCCCTCATAAATCGCTATATTTTACAATTATGGAACTAGAATATTAAGAATATTTAATTTAAGATTAATCTGTTAACTTCATTTCTTTAATATATTTACTCTTTCCACAAGTCAGTAGTCACGCTTATCACAATACAATTATATTTAAGCAATTTAAAATTAAGTCTCAAGTTATGAACCTACGTCGCTTCTTTTATCATAAATTGTTGAGCGATCAAAAAGGTGAATTCTATAGATTGTGAATTGTCAAGTTGTTTGAGAAGCAATCCGCCGCCGCCGTGTCCGCATTGTGGAGCGAGCTCGAGAGAACTCCACGGTTATTGCAGAGTGAGGGCCTCCCTAGCTTATAACATACTTTATGAAAGTACAGTCATGTAAGTCAATCGCTACCGACTGAAAATAATATATTTTTCTTGCTACCTTGCACACTATTTCCTGGCCACTTTTGTTAGATAAAGGGACCCGTTTGTTTTCCCAAGATTAAAACCTGTTTTTATTTTTATATACCAGGACTTACGGAATAGTTGGCGTAAACCTAAACCGGAAATAACTAATGATATATGTGAGAGCTACAACCCTTAAATAAACTTTATACTTTAGACTATCCATTATAAACAACTAGCTTTCTCCCGCGACTCCGTCCGCGCGGAATTAAAAAAAAATACAAGTAGCCTATGTGTTCTTCCAGACTATCCTCTACTTGTATGCCAAATTTCATCGAAATCCGTTCAGTAGTTAAAACTACAAACTCTAACAACCATCCATCCATCCATCCATCTAAACTTTCGCATTTATGATATTTTATGTGTAAAAAACATACATGTGACTTGTGAAAAATGTATTAAGTCTATACAAAAATTTAATACCATTAAAATTAAAAATAGGTCAACAACATAAACATTACAAATGTAGTTATAAAAGTTCAGGAAAGCAAAAGTATTCATTTACGTGTCACTAAAAATCGATTGTCATGACACAATTCACCTCCTTATCTATCTATCTCTTTCACTCGCGAACGCGAATTAAAAGCTAACTTCATCCCCAACAATACGCAGTGCGACAAACATTGTGGATCTCCTAAACATACCCTCGCGCTGTATGTGAATATGCAATTTCATTCATTAAAATAATGAGATGTTCTAATTTAAAATTCTGTACTTCACACTGGTGGCTAGAGTCCCTATATAAAATTACGATATTAAATCTACGCTAAGTGGACATTAAGGAAATATTAGCCGACTCTGAGTGAGGCAAATAATAAATGTACCTAATTATTATAATCATAAGTGTAATACAAATTAAATTTTTGCACAACAAAACTTCCACTCATGGTATAGGAAATTTGCGAAAAGTATCGTTTTTATATTCTATTAAAACTTTAATTGAATTTTGATTTTTATTACATTGTAGATAATAAATGCACGAACTTAAATAATGATATCTATCAATTAAAACATTTTTTTTAATTTATTTATTAATATTAATGCAGGGGAAAGTTCTGTAGTACAAATTGTAGATAACACATAATCAAGAAAACATCACACTAGCCAGTTATATCACAAAGAAAAGTTGGTACGTCTACTTTTCTAGACCATATGTATCTTTTTCCGAATACAAAAAAGTGGCTACAACTTTTTTAATTTAAAAGAAATTTTCACCGCTACGCCTACAGCCTCTCCAATGTATATTGGGTCAAGGTAATTGCAATGTCACCGTATTCAACTTTGTTAATGATATTATCGTTTTGTATAACAAAACAATGGAATACTACAGAATACTACAGAAAATAAATGTAGTATTTCTTTTATGATTTTTTTTAAATACGAAACCGAATAAGGGAAAAATAAACTATTATGGAATGTTTAATTTTTTTTACCATCCATTAATCTGATTGGTTTGTTAAAGATTTAAGTTTAAGATTCTAGCACTGAGAGAGTAGTATGAAGGTTACTCAAGGAGTTCCTTAGTGCATATTTCTTCTACACAAAACTCCCCTACTACTCTTGAGAGTGTCAGTTCCTCCAATAGAGCACTAGCCCGAAAGTGTAAACGAAATAATTTAATTAACTCATTAATAAAATCAGAATGAGAGAATCATAAGCTTATTAACATGAATATGTTAAAATTATGGGAAGTATTTTTAAGGTGAAATACGACAATAAACATAAATTCGCTTCGTAGAAATTTCATACATTTTCAATTCAAAACGGTTTATTTATTTGCGGAAATTTAATACGGATAATGCATTTGTTTTCGGCACACTACAAATACAAAAGATATGGATTAATACCAACAATGAATTTCGGTCAGTATTACAAAATTACGTGACGCGTTGTCGGTTTGCCGTAAATTCATTGATCAATTTAATTATTTGTAATTCATAGCAAAACAACAATACGTTTTCAATTAATTTTATACAAATATTTATTCTACAGTGTCCACATATCGTTACTAACATTCTTTAACTCATGCTTAATTTATCTTAAAAGTAGCTTTCGCCAGTAACCGCCAGATGGAAATAAAAAAAAACAAAAGTGAGTAGCCAATGTGTTCTTCCAGACTATCTTCTTCATCTACGAGTAACCAAATTTCATCAAAAACCGTTTAGCCGTTTAGGCTACCAGCTCCAACAAACATCCATCCATCCATCTAAACTTTCACATTTATAATATACATATGAACTATAATACAAAATTAAAAAATAATTCATATACTCAAAGATAAAAAATCGAGATGTAATTGTTCACAGAATGAGATCTCAGAACAATAAAAGTATAGTCAATAGCTACAGATAAGAGCTAAAGAAAAGTCTCCAAGTTTAACAATAAAAATGTTCAACTCTTAGAAAGATTAACTGGTTATACGTCTGAGTGTTTATTGCGATGGATTCGCATGTGCTTAAGACTTGTATGATTTGTGGAGACATAAAACTGACTATGATCAGTCACTATCGATCATGGTGTATTTGCATTCGACACGCCTCTCCGCGAACATTATCTGGTCTTGACGTCCTAGTAGGGTTAATGTGTAACATAGAGTAATGACATAATCACACAGTTTATACTTAAACTAGCTGTTCCCGTGCGACTTCATCCGCATAAAATTATGAAAATTTTATTTTGTGGTTTACATGTGTCAAATTATCAATTGCAAATGTCAAAATGACATGAATTATAACAAACTATGGCAACCTTGCTTCCTTGATGTTGGCAGCAACTTATGGTCTCTGTCCCATATTAGGGTTTTTATCCAAAATAATTACCCCCCCCCCAAGTTTAATGGCGTGAAATATATAGCCTTAAGCGTGACGTATAATTGCTGGCATCTTAGGGAACAAAGAAGTATGTATTTATGCTTTATTATAATAGTATAGTATAGACTAGAGTCGATTAACTAATGTTATAAAGAGGAAAGATTTGCTTAGTTTGTGAATATGATCTAAAGGCACCGAACAGATTCAATTCGTTCACCATTAGTTACAGTAGCAATCAGTTACATAAATCAACGAGTAGGGTCCATATTAATGTATGACAGAAAATATATGATACAGATATGCCACCTAGACGAAGCTGGGAAGGATCGCTAGTTATCAATAAAGCTAGTATAATGAAGATCAGTTTCCGTTCAGTATTTTGTCAATTTGGACAACAGTTGATTTGGTCAAATAAAGTACATTAGCTTACATACGAATCTACAACTCGTCTGTTCTATAGTGGTTTCTTATAAAAGTATCGTGTTTCGTCCGGACAAAGTATTAATATTTACAAAATGAAAGAAAGGTGTAAACCGGATTAAAGTTGCTATTGGCGGTGGGCCTCGGGCCACGACGAACACCGGAGCTCGCTCAAACTCGATTGTTATCATAGTTTAGTTCAAACTTTACCACAGCAAGACTATTGTGTTAAGCCAGTTATTGTGACTAACTTCAATTATAAACTATACCACGGGTCAATGTTTCCTTAGAAATCACTGTCTTTTTTTTATGAATTGAAAGTGAATTTGGTAAGTCTTGTTATTATAAAAAATGTAATATATGACATATAAACGACATAACATAAAAAAAAAACAATTCTTATAGGTCAAATTTCAAGTTGAACCGAATCTTATATTTTTTATCTCGGACCCAGAAGTATAACTTACTAAGTTAGTACAATGCTTAATAACAAATACATAAGTAATTTAATCCATTAGGTTAAATTAATTAATGATTGAATGGGTGAATGATACCAAAGTTAGGATACAGCGTCAAAGTTCTCTGACACGTGATGGATGCGACGTTAAATGGCTCCCTACAGCCGCCAATTATTATTTCTATCTCTCTACCTAACTTTATTAATCGCACTTTTATCTCTGTAACAAAATTTTGCATAACATTTTAAACTTAAATTATATAGATAAATTATAAAATTGTTTCACTTCCTAAATTAACTTTTGCAATACCTAATAATATCTAGACTCATATCACAAAAAGATTAAACAAGAAAATATTGTACATGTAAAAGAAAAGTAATATAAGAATCGAAAACTGTCGCGAAAGAAATCTCAGGGAAGCGTCAAATTCGTAGGCGGGCGGCGTAGCGTCGTAGCGGGGCGCGGGGTCTGTGGCAATGGGTAACGCGGGGCGAGAGGCGGGCGGGGGGGCAGAGGTCACGGATCAGCTGGGCGGCGGCCATATTGATTCCCCGGCCTGTTTGATCGGCGTCGCCCTCCCGCCCCGCGTCTCCCCCGCCCTCCCTCTGTGGATTAATAGACGGGAACAACTTTTATGATTTCAAGTCAAACAGTGCGCTGGCCGAAGCTAGGCGTTGCGGGAAAGCGGTATATGCGTACGGTGCGGTGTATATTGAACGATGCGCGCTACGGAACTTTTAAAGCGATTCACCGAATTATCGGAAAATGTAGTGAATGAAACTACTTACACATTAATTTACTATAAAATAATCAACAACTCTTGGCGTTTACGGAAATGGAATTACAACTTTACATTCGGGATAGAACCTGTTTTTGATAGTGATTTTCCTCAAAAACCTATAAGCAAGTATAAACTAAGTCGACAGCAAGTTATCCATTGATATGCGTCTATTTTGTGTTGCCTTTGTACAGCGACCGCGGTAGTCCCGCAGGACCCGCACGGAATACTCAGAGGATACGCTTGTCCTCTTCCCACATCAACTATGACACTCATTAAAACTATGTGCTTTTGGATTTGTTCATCATTCTATGATGTTTAATATAATATTTAAATGAAATGAAACTTAAAATCTTAATATTACACATTCTTAATGTTATCTTATTACTATTGTAAACGCGAAAGTTTACATGGATGAATATTTGTTGGACATCTAAACAGCTGAACGGATCTGGTACGAAATTTGGTATAGATGTAGAGGATAGTCTGGAAGAACACATACACTACTTGCTTTTGGTTTTTTAATTCCTCACGTATAAAATGTAAGCATTTGTTACCAGGTAACTCCAAAAAAGCTTAATGGATCTAAATTACATTTGGTACAAGTAAAAATTACAGTCCAGGTTCTAAGTTTTTTATCCCGGAAAAAGTGAAATAAAAAAAATGGAATATAAAAATTTGAAAAGCAATCTTATATGAATACTTCTTTTATTATAAACGAGGTCCGAAGTGGACGGAGGTTGAGTCGACATTATGACAGAGAATAATTACAAAAGGCTTAAGTCGACAGCTTTTGTGACGGATCCGCGTGAATATTTACGAAAAAACTACTTAATAAAGACAAAAGAAATGAACAATCTCTTTGTTGGCTAATTGTAAAACGGTTTGCCGAGAAAAATTTACTTTAAAAATGTTTTGTATAAAATTCACGATGAACGGTAGTTTTAGTTTTTAAATATTATTAAGTATATTGTTGAAAGTAACTAATAGAATAAAAGTAATCATTTCTACATTAACCTGCATTTTTGGTGATCAAAAATGTTACCATTGTAACTCTCGTCAGTACTTAGTGTACAAAATAATATTATAAACAATAACAATATTCTCCTACTTATCTACTACGAGTATAACAGAATAACTACAAGCTAATAAAGTATTAACAACTAGGCTACGATATATTATCATAGATAATTTTATAAATCAACCGGAAGAGAAAACACGCGCCAGTCGCTATGTAGCAGAGTTTTTTATCTTTTTATCATTGACTTAGTACATAGATTATCATTTAAAATAATACTAGCGACTTTAATAGCATTATTAATATTTTTTTGCATGCATCTACGACTAAAATCTACTAAGAACATTTTAATTATAACTAAAATTTGGTAAAAAATACATAAAACACATTGTCAAAACAAATACTTCGTAGCACAAAAAGCTGTATTTGGCCCCACACAATTCCGAGCCTTGCATAGTCAAACGACGTTCGGAAGACAAAAAAAAACTCAGCGCTGCCGTAGATTGAACGAGGCCTAAAGAAAAGTAGGCGATGCTGAGCGGAGTAGACGAATCTCAAGTGTTTCTTTCACGGTGAAGATGTGGCGCGTGCACGAGTATCGGCGTCTCCCTGCCCCCGCCGCCGCCCCGCCTCATACCCGCACCCACACTCGATATTCAACACGCAAATTTTTGAACACATGCCACGAGCATATCAATGAAGTATCTGCATTTCATATAATATTTCACACATAATCTATGACAGTATGGTTACGCATGTTTAATCTTAAATTAGACTAATAACAGAATTCTCAAGTTGGTTATTGGATGTATCTAATCAACGTTGTATCGTGCTTGAAATATAAATGCATACTCGTTGTACTAACCATTCATAACACTAAATTTGCAAACAGTGGCCATTCAGTCACAAAAAAAAAAACTTTACGCTTCCTAAAAGCTTAAACAATTTACTTTGGGTATGTGCAATATTTTTTCACAAGTCTTATGAAAATTTTAAACAGAACACGTCCAATAATAACAATATTCAAAGCCGGCAAGCCGCAGTGCAGTGAACACGACATATATATCTTTGAATAATGGAGGAGATAGCAGAAGTCCAAGGGCTACTCTTGTGTAACATCCTAAAACAATGTTACAATTTTGACAATTTATAAAAAAATTGCGTCTTCATTTTAGTGATAGATCGTAGGTTTTAGGATTTGCTAACCCTTCTAAGGAATAAAATTGTTAGCCTAACCTCAAAGTTTGGTTTAAAGCGTCATGCAAAATAGCACCGAATGAAGTGTAAACAAGAGTTTTATTTTTAAATTTAGTCTTTTTATTTCTCACCTAGCCAGTGTTTAATTATTCAACAATATACGTGTATATTTTAATCACACAGTATGTTGTTTAAAAATGTTAATATAAAAGTTGTGGTTATTATAAAATCATGATAAGTAATATGTAAATATTGCGGAGTGTATTATTAAGCCCCATTCCAACTTTCACCATCATAAAGCGGTAGAGGGCGCTCGAGAGCTGCATTGGCGCTCCGCATGCTCTGCATAAATGCTTCTTGAGTTGAGCCAAACTAGATACTCTAACTCAGCTCTCATTCAATTTTATATAAGTTTTTTTATTAAACTAAGGTAATCCTGCACTGATCGAATAGTTTGTTTAAATTTTTGACAAATATTCTGATGATGAATTGGTCGTTTGAAACAACATTAGACCTCCTAAAAATTTTTTATGATCCTTTAAAATTAAAATGCACAATTTGAGTTATATTTAATTACAATTTGCCTGGTGATTTACTTAACAAGTGCAACTTACACTTTTTTTCTGTCGTAAGCTTCAGTCGCGCCGCCCGCCACCGCGCGGTGTGTCTGGCGCGGCGCCAACACAAACACTAATTCACAGGACTCGTTACGTAATTGCTACGTTTTTGCAGCTCTACGCTCAATTGTGCATTTTCATATTCAACTTCCAGTCTCAAGATCCGATATCACACTATTTGGGTATGATCTAAGGTTACTTTTACTCGTTCTTGCGTAAATCATTAAAAATATCAAGAATTTGTTACTATTGTAATAGGAGTTTCACTACTTTAACTTATTGTACTACAGCAAATATAATTATTAAATACTATTTTGTCTGTATAAAATATAACACACTGGTAATGTATTATAATGAGAGAGATGTTATGTAATGTTTTTAAAGCTTCTCGAACTTACAATGCATAAATTTTATTCCTTACAATTTTTCACAACCATGAAAATAATACTATCTATATTACTGGAAAAATATTTTACAGGCTTTTTAAGTATCAAAGTGAAAGAGGCATCAGCTTGTAATATTTAGACGCCTACGAGGCTACGGGGCTACGGAGCGCTACGCGGGAACTCATTATAAACGGTGTTTCTGACACTCGAGTAACTTGCACTAATTTTTGGACCGCGCATGTGTAATGGATACGGTCTTACCCTCCCCTAATTAAGTTTTACATCCCCCAAATTTAAAATGAATTATACAGTTTTCTATTTTAATTATTCGTGCTTTTTAATGTATTTTACTATCTTACTTATATTATAAATGCGAAAGTTTAGATGGACGGATTTCAATGAAATTTGGTATCACTTATTTTTCTTTTTTTTTTAATTTCACGCGGACGAAGTCGCGAGCAAAGGCTAGTTTTTTTAATAAAGTTAAATTCATGTTAACAATGACATTGTAGATCAGTCCACATACCACACTGCGATATAAATTTAAGGCTTTTATTACAATCAAAAATGTAATAATTTTGAGTATCGTTTAGTAACAATCGTAGCAGTAGCAGTAATAGTAGTAGCAATTTGTAGAAATTTGACTTTCCTAAAGCGTAAAAATAGTGACTAAAATCCGCCTTTAAAGAATCATAACCGTGTACAGAAACATTATTTTGCCAAAGCTAAGCCGCCTTTAATTATAATGAGCAACTTTCAGGCAGTACGTCTGTTAGCCTTTACTCAGAACTTCTTTATAAGCGACTTGTGAGTCTTTGAGGCGGCGGCGGTCGCACTTGCAAAGTTTGGCCACTCTCGTCATAGTATAATCGTTAAAGCGACACGCTTCATTAGACAGTATAAAATACGTGCTAGTGAAAATGTGCCGAGTATAAAAACACTACCTTAAACATATTTAAATAAAAACAATTACATTACCTTGTTTCCTAACTGCATTTATCTGGATAACAACATTGTTTGAACATTGATCGATTTAATGTTTATTTGATTAGAAATTGAGGAACAAAAAAAGTTTAAAAACATTTGAAAAACGACACAAACCACCAAAAATAGCAAAAGTCATTTGAAGCACTAAAAGCGTGTGCGATTAAAACCCGAAAAAAAAGGCAAACGAAAGTAGTTGAGGCGAGGAGGCGTACATATGCAAGAGGAGAAACCGAGCAATTAAAATTACCAGTAGAAACGATGCCGCCCGCTCAATATGGAAGCCTTCCAAAGTATTCCGCCGAGGCTCAGTAATTTTCTCAGCAGTTGCACAAAGTAATTTATGCGACCATTAATAAAACATGAGCACGTAAACGCGTTGACGCAGGTCAGTCGGCGCGACGCCACCGGCGCGGCCACATAAGCTGCATTCAGTTTTAGAAATAGACCAATCTAATTTTATATGAATGTATCATTTGCATAAATACTTTACACACACTACACTACTTATCTCTACGTGTGATTAAACTGGTTTCCATTCCACGTTTTTTCACAAATTGTGGTTACTATATTAAATTGTATAATTAATCAATAGACAAGGAAGTTTTAAAGTTTTACTGTAATATTTCCCAAACATTAAATTAATTAACTCAAGTAATTGCTGACTACGCAACAGTCCTAATTGAACGTGTATTTCAAATAACGTATCTCTGGTCGTGAAGAGATCGCTGCGAGTCTCTCGAGGGCTCCTGAGCTCGGTCCCGCAAATAACGATCCTTCATCGAACCACAACACTTCCTTTGTACTCACAACGAACAGTCACAGTCACTTCAGTAACTCTGCGCAGGAATACTAGGCATTTTTGTATTGAACAAGCAATGTTCCGGGGTAAAGGTTAGGATACGATTAATTTTTTTAATATAATTTTTCATTCCATTAGCTCGTTTACTTCTTCACAGAGGAGAAATTAATGAATCTGGGAATTTTTAGTAAAAAAACTTTAAATACACCAATATTTCACGAGACTATCACGTCACTTATCTTAAAAATGTTTCATATACATATTTCATGGTTTTATTGCATCATAATATAAAAATATAAATTACACTTAAGTTTGTAAATATAGGTCACGATTATCAAATAGGTCGCAGTTGGCTAGAAGATCCCGGCCAACGTTCTGTAAGAGGAAAACTAAAAGTCGTCCTCACGACGAGAGCGATGGCGAGACAAACGAATGCACGACAGCGATCCGCCCGCCTCCATATTAATTATACCCTCAACGGACATAATTATACCTCTAACTATTTCAACCGGTCGTATTTAAGAGAGCTCCGCATAACGCGCTTATTTGCATTGTCTTCTCTGAGAATATTTAGGTTTTCATATTATGCATTTAAAAAAAATCTACTATTAAAGTTAAAATTTCTATTAAAAACATTTACCTGGCGTTACATCATGTCCTCGTAATCACGTAATTTTTGATAAAAAAATTACTAAAGTCTTACTCTGAAGCATTAAAGTTTTGGTTTTAAAATATACATGTACTACTTTACAGAGGAAACTGAATGGGTTATTCTGGAATAAAATCTCACTCAGGTCTATTAATCAATTGTAACTAATCTAAAAACAAAATGTTTGTCATTCCTGAAGGACAGAAACTTACAAACAAATTATACGTAGCAAAATACAGGGGTGCAGTTTACGGACAAGAACTACTAAGCTATTAATTGTAATAAACGTATTAGTACAAAACTAAGTGTTAAAATTATGCTTAATTCAAAATACGGCAAGAGGAAGACGAAATCATTGCGCGCGTTGGCACAGCGCATGCTCTAACTCCACGCCTGCGCACAAACACTTAACCTCAATACGAGACATGTTTTTGAATGAAAACTTTATTCCGAGCCGGTCCGCATAACCGCTTTCAGTCGGAATCAACGAGTACACTTCTGTAAAGGTACCTGAGAGTCTATTCGAACCGGCGAGCTCATTTACAATTATCACGGCCTGCTTAGGTATGGATACCTAAGTAGGGACAGAAAAAGGTTTTATTTGAATGAGAACTTTTACCTTTTACATGGTACTCTTAAGGGCTTTGTGTACATCAATATATTTAATATACCTACATCCAATTTTGGGTGCATTTAGCATAGAAAAAAATAGTCACAGTGAAAGGAAAAGAAATTCCAGTTCCTAAGTGGTAACATGGCCTTAAGTATAAGATTTTGTTAATCATTGCAATAAATATACCTAGTAGATCCCGACGTATTTATTTTAAAGTCAATATACCTGTTTTAAAATAACTTCTGCATATTCGTATCAGTGATCACATTTTGCAATGCGACTTTCAAAGAACTCGGTAATGAGAATGAAAAACCTTTTTTTTTTGGAATCCGAGTTCACGCGACCTAATTAGAAAGCCAACTCACCCTTTTAAAACCGTTTTGTTGTCTTGTTTTTATTTACGTTCACTTGATTATAACTAAAACATCAAATTTTAATATACTTTCAATTTTTTAAAAGTCAATCTTTTAAATCTCAAATTTTCTACATAGTGTACAAAAATTATAAGGAATTCATTAATTATTAAATTAAATTTATTTGGACACCAAAAAACATGGATGGATGGATGTTTGTAAGAGTTTGTAGCCTAAACAGCTGAAGGGATCTCGATGAAATTTGGCGTAGATGTAGAGCATAGTCTAAAAGAACACATAGGCTACTTACTTATGTTTTTTTTTATTCCATGCCGACGGACTCGCGAACGAAAGCTAATAGTATTTTAAATGCATAAATTTATATGGATAAATAAATGTTTTCGTACCACTATACCTATCGCAATTTCGATGAAATTAGGAAGAACGTATAGGCTACTTATTGGCGTATTTTTTAATTCCGTGCAGACAAAGGACGCGGGTAAAAACTAGTAAGACCTAAAAGACACAATTATAAACAGATACTTAATGTTATCGAAAAGCACAACAGGATTTAATACATATTCTGTAATTATTTCATGATTTCCACTTACAAGCAATTTAATTCTTAGTTAACCAAGAAATTTAATTGTAAACTGCACTTTGAAACGCTCTCGAATTAAAAGTAAAATTTCAGTTTACTCTTAACCCAGTTCTCTCTTTACTTAATAGATAGCATTATGAGGAAATCCAATTGCTTTTTTACGAATTTTGTTTAAGAAAAAGATCATTGTAACTAAGTTTGCAGCTAAAATATTATCTTTTCAATGTTATTTTTGCGACTATCTATTTGAAGAAATAAGTGGCATTTCAGTCTCTAAAAATGACAACGGTAAGTTACCAAAGTGATAAATATTAATACGTTTCTTTACCTAATTAATATAAGAGATAACACTAAAATCCGCATATCACTGAAGTAATTTAAATGACAAAAAAAGAAAAATCCTCTGTCGATCAAGAGTAGGCTACGCATCCGTTTTTGCGGATGTCTATGGGCAGCGGTCGTTTCGCCATTTTGGCGGATTCAGGTGGCCGCTTGCTCGTTTGCCACCTTATGTTATAAAAAAAATGACTCCTTGATGGTATTTATTTGTATGAATCTCAACGGAATATTGCAATAGATTTAAAATTTTAACAAATCGAAATCGTTTACTGGTTTATCGTGAGCACGAGAACCGTACCCAGTATTGTAATAACGGAGCGAAGTTAACGGAGTGGTAAATGCTTGAAAGCTTTCCAGTGTTCTAGGGACAGGTGACATCTCCGTATACTCTGAGAACGGTTAGGGGCACGCCACACGCACGCCAAATGGCCGTATCGAAATGCTCGCAGACGCTTTCATTGTTTAACAATTGTACAATACATCCGACACTCGGAAGTTATGTCAACCTTAATTAAACCATGTTTGTTTTGATATTGTACAGTTGTTTGTTTCCTGTTTACAGAACTGTTAACTAAGTTTAGAGATAATAAAATTATTTTTCTAATGTTTAATGTCTGCACAATGTTCAATATTATATTTACTGTAAATAGTGTATCAGATAACGTAAACAGATGTGCTTAATGGTTTTAATTACTTACTGCTGTTTGTCTCCTACTAACTTTTAACTTATATTGGAGAAAGTTTTATGACGCTATTTCCTTATCTATCTATACTATTATAATAAAGCGTAAACACACACTTCTTTGTTGCCTAAGATGTCAGCAATCACAGCATATTTTTGAATAACTCTTTTTTTTAATAGAAAGCCCTACGCTTACGTCATGCTTTATATATTTTCACGCCATTAAACTTAGGCGGTAAATATTTTCGATAAAAACCCTAATGTGGGAAAGACACCATAAGCTGCTGCCAACATCAAGGAAGCAAGGATGCACTCATGTCATGTCATTTTGACATTTATAATTTATAATTTGACAAATGTAAACAATAAAATACATTTTTATTATTCCATGCGGATGAAATCGCACGGGAACAGCAAGTCTATAATAAAACGTAAATATACACGGCTTCGTGGCGTAAGATGTCAACAATCACAGCGTATTTTATAATAATTTGTTCTTTAATTAAAAGCTCTACATTTACGAGAAGCTTTAGACCATATATTTTCCGGCTATTAAACTTAGGGGTTAAACTAGTTGGAAAAAACCTTCATGTGGGAAAGGGACCATAAACTAGAAGCTGCCAACACTCAGGAAGCAAGGTTGTTATGGTAACGCTAATTTTAAAATTTGCAATTGAAAATTTGAGAAATGTAAAGAATAACATCAAGTTTTTATAATTTCATGCGGATGAAGCCGCACTGAAACAGCTAGTCTAAACCTAAGTGATTGTCTTTCCTACTTTTTAAAAAATTGTTAATTAAACTTTACAAAAGAATAAAGCCTTTCTAAATTCATGTTTTTAAAGTGAGAGTAAAATATCTACAGTTGTAAGGAAGCGTTTGTCGAGTGTACAATGGGGAGTGAACATGACATAGCCGGTCACCGGATGCCAATTTACTCGTTCAAACGAACTCTATTGAAGAAGGAAATATATGTTTAAAATGTATTTTACCTTAAATAGAATTCCTTGCACTTTGCACAATGTAATAATATTGTTATTTGATATAATTTTAAGTACTTTATATCTTTAATGAAAGCAGAACCTACAAAATTTCCAAATCAACTCTTACACATGTAAGCAATTTTGGGAATTTCAGACCTTTAGGCCGATAAACACGGACTATTTCTAGCAGTTTATTGACAACTTGGTGCGATCAGAATACCCTCTACGTCGTAGAGGAATAAGCAGTTGGCTCTGCCATACACGGACCATAGTTCGTAGCAGGATTAACAATTGCTGCAGATATTCTAATAAATCTACAAAAGAGACGATGAGATAAATATGACTTTAAATAAAATCTTTTTAGTAGTTGTTACTTTTAAAAATAAATATAAAAATGCTTTACAAGATGTTGCATTGTAAACACTACCATAAATAAACAGATAATAAGCAATGTTAATGAATATGCAATATGTACTCATGGTATATCATGAAAAATTTACTTCTTGGATTGTTGCCCATCAGTGGAAGTATATCATATCAAGATAAAGTGTTTTATAGTTAACTTTTTACTGTTGCACACTCTTACTTTGTTGATTTTGTTATTGTTTTGGTGTAGTACAGGACGTATTTGTGAATTTTATGATGATGCGTACGCGATATTTCTCAAAAACTTTTTTGTGAGAAAATTTTCGTTTCAAACACATCTAATTGTTATATGAAAAATGAGTTACGTGCATGACACAAATAAGTTATAAAATTTTTACTTAAATAATGGTATTACTGTAACTTGGACGTTTTAATTTTAATAATCATTTACAAGGTTATTCAATCACTTATCACGGACTCGTTATAATTACTTACATGTGGTTGGCTTTCGCTCGAGCTTTAAACCGAGATAAAAAGGTATCGTGCGGTGAAATCATATATCTATTACCTTGTGACAGGGTTTCAAGTGTGACTTGTTCAGATGGATCGATATACGCATATAATCGTGTAGCCAGTGGCGCGAGTCACGCGGCGTGCTCGTGGGGCGGCCGGCCCCGGCTCACACAATATCTTACCTCTTTTGTTTGATTTGATTGACCTACCTGTAATTGATACTTGATCTAATAACCTTATTACTGTGTTTCATAAACAACACTTACCATTTGTGATATTTCTCTTTTTGAGGGTAGTTATAATTCAAATTCGATCAATTGAAACCAAGTCTTACTGTTTTAATTAAATTGCTATTTTCCTTGACTACGTAACGCACAACTTGACTTGATTATGTGTCTAGTATGCCCAATACTGAGTGGTAATTTGACTTGAGTTATAAAGTTAAACTCATTCACTTTCTCGACAACACCAGCAGGAAGTAGGATCGTAGTAGATAAACTTAAACGTCAAACGTGAACACTCACCTGGCACTCGTAACAAGTGTGAACCGAAAAGGGCTGGTCGCAGTCGTAGCGATCGAGGATGGTGGCGAAGTCGCAGTGCACGCGCGCGACCATCGCGTCGAGCGCGAGGAGGTCGCGCAGCGTGCGCTCGCAGCGGTCCCCGCCGGCCAGCACGTCGGCGCGCGCGCCGCGGTCTAGCGCGGAGGCCGGCGAGCGCTCGCAGCAGGCGCGCAGCCGCAGCTCGGCCAGGCGGCGCGCGCGCGTGCCCGCCGCCAGCGCGCACAGGTGCGGCACGTCGCGCCCCGCCAGCGAAGGCAGCGCGCCGCCGCCGCCGCCGCACGCCGCGCGCCCGCACTCGCGCCCGCCGCCCGCGCCCTCCTCCTCCAGGTCGCACGCGCTCAGCCAGGGGTTGAGGCGCGCGAGCGGACTCACGGCCAGGCCCGCGGCCGCCATCAGCAGCAGCAGCAGCAGCGGCGGCGCTCGCATGGCGGGGGCGGCGCCGCTAGCGGGGGCCGGCCCGCCGGGCGCGGCGCTGCCTCATACCGCATCGCGCATGGCGACCTACTCGCGCGGCCCGGGCCGCGGGGCCGCCGCGCGGGGTGGGCGCGCCGCCATGTCGCTGCTCGCCGCTCGACTGACTCCCCCCGGGCGCGCATCGATCGCCCCGCGCCCCTCACCCCGCAGTAGCTGCGCGCGCCCGGTACCCGCTGCCGTTATGTAAGCGTGCGCGCGCCGCCGGACCCGCCCGCCGCGTCTGCCACCACCGCCGCCGCCCTCTCGTAACCATGTAGCTATTCCGCCCGCCCTCGACTATCGTAGCACCTAATTTTCTCTACGAATTTACCCTTTTTTGTATAGATGGCGCTTTCCCACTATTAATCTTAATAAAAAATATAGTATTTTCACCAGATAATATAATCAATATAAATATAAATAAGTAACAGGCACTTGCAGACTACATGCCAAAGAATTCATGCCCATTAAAAAATAAAGGATTTTCCTCTCACATCTCGATCTTTTCAAGCTGCAAACAATTTTGCGTAAACATATACAAGTATTGACATATGTATGCTGATGCAGATGCAGGTGATCCAAAATCGACAAAAGTCTAATTTTATACAAAATATTTCAATGCCATGGAATATAAAGCGAAGATCAAAAGTATGGTATTGTATTGTTTTTGCACGAAAGCATAACCGTGATACATGCAAACAATGATGGCGTCAAGGTCAACAAAACTATTAACTATAAATATTAACTATACATATATGTTATGAATGATTCTTTACTATGCAATTGTTTATATTAAAGGAAAAAATTGAGTCGCTACAGACGTTGTGTGTTTCTATTATAACATACAAAAACGAATAACTATCTATCGCATTCAATCATAAATAACGTATTTCTGTTAATTAAATTCATTTTGTTAGTAAAACAAATGCATCATTAGTCAATAACATCTGTTAGGTTAGTTAGCGCATGTATTTATTATTTTTCTGCAAAGATATTCGCAGAGACGACGCTGGGCACACACAGCTAGTAAATAATAAAGATAATTAAAAGACGTTGCCGATTGTGTAGTTATTGTATCTAGATTACTTATTTGTACAATATGGCGCATTGTTCGATTGCCATTATAATAAGGCAGGCGCAACCAGTCGTACGCTTGCGGAAAGGGTTAACCGAGGCTGTACGGCTTCGCAGTCTATCCCTCTCTCACTTATGTCGACAAGCATCCGTCTCTGTCCCGCGGAACGAAGTTGCGCGCGCACAGGTCGAGTGCATTCACTCCCGCGCAACGTTACGAAGTAAACAACACAGTTTTGAAGACAGATTATGTCTTTTAACTTTAATTTTTAATACGTGATTTTGAAATAATTCAAATTCGAACAAAGTGTAACAGTGTACTGAATCGTTGATTACGACAGAAAGTTTTTACGTTTAGTTTCGTATTTCAAGAGTTTAGTGGGATTAAGAAATCAGAGCGAAGGTCAAATTTCATCATAATGGACGCAACAAGTAAGTTATAACTGATCCCATTAAGAAATGTGTTTGTTTACTTATCGTTATTAACTTCAAAGGTTTTAAATGTAATCTTTATTTGCTAGAAATTGAGTCATTTTTTTTCTTAAATCTTAATAATAATAATTTTTAATTC
Organism: Papilio polytes; assembly: GCF_000836215.1. NCBI lineage: Eukaryota > Metazoa > Arthropoda > Insecta > Lepidoptera > Papilionidae > Papilio > Papilio polytes. Next base: position 4,358,827 of record NW_013527359.1, on the reverse strand, counting down.
TCTCTTGAATACAGTTTTATTTAAAAAAAAACTTATTTGGATTTATGAAATGAACTTTATAATAAGACGTTTTAAATTATCAGTTTAAAAAAAAAACAAGAATACTTATAGATTAATTAATTCTTCAAATAAGATTATTTTTTCGTTGCAAAACTGGTTATTTTCCAAATGAATTTAACTACAAAATGCCTTCCTTGTATTGTTCATGACGTGGATAATGTTGTTTGACCAGTTTGCTACGAAAATAAATTATTCCAATTGGCAATGCTAACCTCATTTACATCATTTAATTTAACGACTACTTGATAGATTTTTTTTATCACATTTGCATTATTTGCACATTTAAATTTTTCGCCTAAAATTTCTTGATGACATTAACATCGATTACGAAAAAAAAACGGCTCGATATCAGTGTTTCGGATTTAACAGATATTAACATTTTCCGGTATTGCCTAACGTGATTGTCGTCACGGCCTACATAGCAGCGCAGTAATCGTTACAACATCGACACTTAATAAGTCACCACACTTAATGCCTAAGAGAAATGGTTTAAACCTAATAACAAGTCACGATATTCCTAAAAAAACCAACGCAAGGAAATACAGAAATCGTAACTAGTTAAGTACACATCTACAGTTTTCACTTCACAGTCGAATTGTATAGTTAAAACTGAACGTATGGTGCGGCTTTTATACGTGTTTTTTTTGTACATGCTAATGTGGTCAGCATCGTCATTCATGATAGAGACTGGAACACAATGTATAATGGTTAAAATTATAAATGAACTACATCATAAATATACATGTGGTTTAGACGAAATGTAAATAAACATTACACAAGCACATTTAGACTCTTCGCGTACAATTCCATCATCATGGATTCATGCTTAAAAACTTAAAGTTTTTATTGAAATTAGTTCACGTACAATATTAATGCACCTTATAAACAATAACTATTTCTGTTAATATAAGTATTAGAATTATTGCTCATTGATATCCATCTTAAAAATATCTTTATAACGATATATTAAGAATTTGAAATGCAAATTTATACAATATGTCAATTGCAATTGACTTGCATAATCATATAACATCAACAATCGTGTAACGGAACGTAAACTGAACACAATGGGAACGTGATCAGTGTTTACAACACGATGGCCGCACGCTTTCCCATTCATTCATGGAAAATTAATTTGAAATTATTTCACGAATAAACAGATTTGACCTACTCACAAATTGAAGTGAACAATGCGATGCAAATTGGATGCAAATTATATAGTTACAATTGATATTTTACATATTGCACCAATACATTAATATGAAAAGATAAGAATCACAAGTTTATCCGAATTTGATAGTTACATACCTTTGAAGGTAACTCACTATTTACAACTACAAAATACTGTTTTTGTTTAAATAATGAGACAATAACTCCTAGTGAAATAAACTAAACTTCTAAACACCTTTACTATAAAATCCTGTTTTATTACAGTGGAAAATAAAATGGGTCTACCACCTCCGTATGAGCCGAGCGCACCGAATCCTGCCCCGCCACCATCTTACTTCGGCGATAACCCCCCGCCTCCCGCGGCTCCCACCACACAGCCGCGCACTGTGGTCGTCACCAGCGCTCCCACGTCATCCGATACCAGTGACATCAAAATAGGACCCCGACCAACTGGCATTACTTGCCCCAACTGCAACAGATCTGTTGTCACCCGGGTACACTATGCGGCTAACAATCGAACGCATATTATATCAGCTGGACTTTGTATATTAACTGGGTAAGTCTTATTACAATTAAAAATAACGAATATAGTAGTTACCAAGTATCCATTGCAGAACCTAGTAGAGTCTTTTGATTAATTATGGGTTTCACATATTAATTGATCTCGTATATGTACAGCAAAATATTTTTAATGTCGAGAAAATAAAAACGTACTAAACTTTAATGCCCACAGTTAACTACCGACGCTCAATGTCGGTTGATTCATGCCCAGTAATTACTAATTACGTTCGCATAATTATTTTGAAAGCAATATGGCTGACGGTCATTATAATCGTTTTTTGCATGTGTTAGATATTTCCACAAATAACACGAATACTTGTAAATTACTTTAAAACACACAAACTGAACTCCAATGCGAAAACGCAAATATATCCAACGTTCCGTTGTGACGACTAGTAAAACACTGAGCTTGTTGGCGACTGAGCGCCGAGCCTGCATCCGAGCGCCCGAGCCACTCCTTGCCATATATTTTATTAAACTACCCACTACTATTCCTTCCGTTTCCTAATATTTTCCTAACAATGTTGTTGTTTTAAATAAAGATAAATGTATTGATAAATAGAGCAGATTAACAAATAACTTTTAAGAATACAGAATACATCAAAAATAGTTAAAAAGCTAACAACTCGGCCTTTCTGCAAAGAGCGAGTCCCTTCGCTTGAAGTTTTTAAATACTTCTTTCACACCCGTAACGTATTTCAATAAATGTTTTTACTTACAGCTTTGTCATCGATACCTCACCAAAAGCAATCGACCGCTTAACAAAGCCTTCTCGAAGTAATAATGTAAAGATAGCAGAATCTTCTTCTCAATTCTTGAATCCGCTATGTTGATTTGCTTTGATGTCTTGTATGATATTGTCCCGGTCTTAATTCTCGATTCTCGATCGTCCTCACAATTGATCGGACGTAAATGTCGACCCTCGTTCTCATACCTGAGTAAACGTAAATCTTGGTCCTCGTTCTCACACTTGAGCAAAGGTAAATATCGGTCCTCGCTCTCACACCTGAGCAAACGTAAACCTCGGTCCTCGCTCTTACACCTGAGCAAACTTAAATCTCGGTCTTCGCCCTTACGCCTGAGCGATCGCCGGCCCGACTGCCGCTCTCATACATGAGCGCACGTCGGTCTCTTTCATTGCTGTCAAACCTGAGCTCAGTTAGTGTCAAAAATTTACGTTTTAATCTTCATTTACGAACTTTTTAAAGAATTCATATCGCGGAGAGGTAATGATAACGATGAATGATATTTGATCTCTCTGATGTAACACTGATACGAGAAACAAGTCGTTCGCTTTAATTACGCAGATAATAAAAACACATTGTACGCAGTGAACGCAGTCAAGTATCACACCACGTCACTATGTATTACAAGTATAATTATATCCAGTTAAACATGTAAATTACAAAATATTTGCGGATACTTTTTACCACATAATTGCAAACATTAGCTACTTTTATCTGTCTCTATCACTTCGTTTTATCTCAAACTTCATAGGAAATAACTGAAAAAGTATAATCATGTAATTAACAAATTGTTGAATTCGCCGTTGAATTGGAAGTACTTCTCTACATATTTTTGTGTTTAAATAAACCGAGTTTACAATATTTCTGTTGTATTTTACAGATGCTGTTGCGGTTGCTTCGTCCCCTACTGCATGCGATCATGTAAATCAGCTAACCATTTTTGCCCTAAATGTAGAGCGTTCATCGGTACCTACGCACCGTCTTGATTTCATTGCCAATTAATTATTCATGTTAAGTTAACTTGTGTACCTTTTAAAAAATCTGTTATTTTTAGATATCGGTAAAAGGATTAGGAAAAATGAAAAATGTGTATCGAATACTTGAAAATGTTAAAATATCAAATAAAAATTAATGTTATATTGAAAGTAAAATTCAATATGTGCAGATTATTATTACATTTTGATGCATAAAACTATGATCGTTTGCTTTTAATATCACAAGGATATATTCACGTACAGACATAATATGTGATTTAATTATATTAATGTACAATTTCTCTCAATCATTTTCTACAAACATTTATGGAAAATTACTATTCTGTGATATGTTTATGATTCTTATTAGGTTATTAGGTATATTTTATTATTAAGGTATACTAGTTTAATCAAGAAAACACAAAATGTGTTGTATAAATATAATAATTTTTATTCGAAATTTTCTACTTATTTAAATATAGTTTTTATACAATCTTCACATTTCTTTTTAATTTATAACCTAAATATTGCAACGTAATTACGTGCATGTATTATTATCAAAACAAATGATTGCAATGAAATGAATATTACATGTTATTTATATTGTAACATTTCCGACTTAAATTCTTAAACGAAGAAAAGTTTCACAAACCGTCGTTTGCAACTTTGTTACCGTTTGAACAAGCAAAGATATTGCCACGAAAATAAACTTACATAAACTTAACTAAAATCTCTAAAGTGTAACAAGGAAAGGAAAAGAGATGGTGTCTGTTTTATATTTTGGCTGACATTGTAGCATTTAAAATGTTTTAATAAAATATTATCCATTTTGGGGGTCCGTAATGTCCGCTTTCCGGCCCTCCTTTGCAATTACAATTGGGCCGAAATATATCATGGGTAAAAAATGTGCTTTAACTATCAAATTAGAATCTTTTCTAACAAATATTCCAGAGGTTATTTAGCTGTTTTTTTACATCCTTTCTAAATCTAGCCTTAATAACTTTAATGTTTGAATCTAATCTAAATTTAAAGAAAGTTTCATTTTTATAAAATGGTTTTCCTTGTATAAACTCCAAGAAATCTTTGACAATTGGGACAATAGTGCTCCACGTTTTTCCATCTTCTAACAACGTAGGGTACAACGCAGCAACACAGCCACCTGAAATTTAAAAAATTACTTATCGTAACAAGAGTTTCATCATTTTATTCTAAACATGAGAATGAAAAGTTTCATCCGTCCTACCTTTTGCGACGAGGGGACGGTTGGAACTTATTTATTTCATATCGGTTACATCTGTCACCTTATAGGTGATAGTGGGACGGATGAAACGTTATTCTCACGTGGGGACAGAGCGGGGTGACGGTTGGGAATAATCCAAGATATAAATCTCGCATACGTACCAAAACAACACGCCGAGTATGACCGCAATTATATGTGTAATTGTGGTGTTCTTATACGCAGCCCTGGTCATCACGTCCTCGTGGCAATGGGGACACCGCATTCCTACGGGTTCCGAGCCCACACGTAAGAGGTCCATTTCTATGTATACCTCATTGTTACTCTGCCTGATCTGTTCGTATGAGTTTGTATCCACTGAAAGACTTTTAGTAATTAGATTGGTTCTAGTGCAGTTCTTGCCGACCGACTGCAGTTCCTTCGTATCAAAATCGAAGTCGCACAACAGTCGACACAAATGAGCGTGTTAATCTTTTTTATACTATAAATGCGAAAGTGGAGATGGATGGATGGTTGGATAGATAGATGCTTGTTACAGTTTATATCCTAAACGTCTGAACAGATCTCGATGATATTTGGCATATATGTAGCACACAGTCTAGAACACATAGGCTACTTTCTTTTTGTTTTTTTTTAATTCCACGCAGATGGAGTCGCGGGCAACAGCTCGTAAATGAACAGTTTTGTTCATAACTAACTAGTTACATATAAGTATAGTTCGAGCGTAACTTGAGGATGTTATATTCATGAATGTAGAAGTGTGATCTTAATAAACACAACTTTCTGGGATATTACTTTACACACGGGGGGAAAAGGGCAGGGAGCAAGGACGGATGCACTTGATATATATTTTTTTAACTCAACACTTTTACACTCACTTGTTTTCTCAATACACTAGCAAAACGTGTTATAAATAACAATCCACTTGAAAATTACATAACACTCGATAGTTATTTGATGCACATATGATTTTAATACACAATAGATATTTCTATTACTTATTGCATGTGCCAAATATGGAGCAAGTTTGTGTAACAATTGTAATTCGAAAACAAAATATCGAAGATAAATATCGGATAAACTACTACTTGTTTGTAGCTCAACGCAATTTATCGGAAACACACGATATATCCATCGGTTATCGAATACTTAGAGAGATAACGCTAACCATATAACAAGTGCACCTAAATATGCCGAGCAGAGTGGATAGCATAGCATCGTATAGATATAGCATATTTTACTATGCTGTCTACCTTTGCCCGGCGACTTTACCAGTTGCAGCATTAGTTCTTACTCCTAAGAGTATGTTGTAGTATTAAATAACCCATAATCCTATAGTATTAAATAATACATAATGTAGTGTTAAATAATACATAATTCATAATGTATGTCAATTAGTAGCTATTTTTACAAAAATCAAACGTAAGTTAGTCTCATCGGAAAGGTACAAAATTGTTAATATACAAGCAAGCTAATCGCAGCTTAATATAGTAAAGTATCCCTGATTCTAATTACCTCATGAGTTTGGATTTATGACACCTGAGTATATCAAGTGTTATTGATTGATATAAAAATGTAAAAGCTGGGTACGAGTGTCCTTAATATCTTAACAAAAATGTTGCTGTTAATATTTGGCTCAAAACTGAATTATCCAAAGTAAGTAGGCTTTGTATACCGCAAAGAACCAAAAAAAAATATCGTCAAATTGAACCAAAACGTTTTTTTAAGTGTTATGAAATTAGAATTTAAAACAAACTGCCGTCACTATATCGTTACTTTTGTCTTTTCAAATTATTAAAAAAAAACAAATGTCACGATTCCGTGACGTCAGTCTTCATTATGACATTGACATATTTTGTTTTGGCTTTGCGTTTGCCGTGTAAATAACGTAGGTTTTTAAGAAATCAAATACTAATATTTTCTAAAATTATTAACCAATTTAGAATAAGTATAGATCATTTTTATTAAAACTTCAACACCGTTAGGAAAATAATAACTTGAAGACGTCTTTTGATGTAATATTTCTTATATGATTAGTCCTCAACAATGGATGTAGATTTATTACGGCCGGGAACTGTACCCATATCACCCGACACTATCCTCTGGTTTGAATTCATACTTGACCCCTCTCTATTAAAAAAGCATCTTAGCAAACCAAATCCAGGTAAGGATGCTTTAATTATTAAGAACATTAAAACATAAGCAACATTATTCATTAGTATTGATATATTTTGTCTTATTACAGAACCATCAGCATGTGAACTTATAGAAGAGTTCTTATCAGTTGATGCTAAGAATTCAGCACCAAAAGTAAGCGAAAGAGTTGTTGATGTAGACAGCCCTCCCAGTCCTCCAACAGTGTCTACTGCGCCTTTACAATTTACTAGGAAACAACTAGCACTGAAAATACTCGCTCTTAAGATAGCTGCAACACTACATTGGAACTTGGGTAATTTTGTGTTAAAATAAACATATAGAATGATAATTAGGTACAACAATGATGTAATTGTTTATTACAGATGTATTTGAAACAAAGTTGCCTCCACAAATACAGCAACAGCTGATGCAAGACCTTGTGTATCTAGCTACTGATACAGCATTCGCTGTACCACCTCCGGTAAATAGAATAAGATAATTTTCAGCAGGTTTTTACATAATTTATGAAATTGTTTATTAAACTAAAACTTTGAACAATAAAACAAAAGAATATCTTACGGTTATTACACTATTTTATGTTATTTCTTTCGTTTTTTTCACTTATTTGACTACTTTTTAATAAATTTTAGGAAATACCAACAGAGTTATTAAACAAACCTCAAGTACAGTTTGCCTTAACTCTATATCACAGATGGATATTAAGGTTTCCGGTAAAAGCGGCACTGTTCGCTAAATCAACAAAAATGTCCTTCATCCATGTGTAAGTATTTCTACATACTATTGAAAATTATTTTAATTTTTAATATAGTAATAACAATTTCTCTATCATTAGACCGGGAATGCAGACAGATACAGGTTACAACCCGATGAATCAAAACTTTGAAAAAATACTAAGAATGTGTGACACATCACGCTTACAAAGCATTAAATATTTAGAAAGTGTTCTAACTGAATATTCAAGTTATAGAAGCCCTAAACAGATTAAAATTCCTGTTATGGAGTCATTTGTACATTTGACCGAGGATTGTAATGACATGAACCACAATTGGAATGCAGGAGAAGTTTACATAAACCAGTATGAACTGGCGATGCAGATTCATTTTGATTTATGCTATAATTACTTCTTTTATGGACAACATGATATGGCAAAAAAACATATACTCGGTTGTAGAGAAAATGCCAAACTTCTTGAAAAAATCATTGATATAAAAGGTTATGGATTGCAAAGAGATATGCCATGGAACAACTTCAATTACGCTAGTATGACTAATGATGATATTGTAGGTTATATAAGAGCTCTAAATTTAGGCTTTGAATTACTCAATGAAGAACCTACACTTTTACAAAAATTACAAGAGTCTGTTTCTAATCATTATGCAGGGATAATAGCAATCTTACAAGCTGACAACCTGGCTAGAGAAATCCCGATGATTCATAGAGAAGTCGTGGAGCTAGACATACAAGGATCGGCTTCCAGTGGTGCTTTTACTGTTGCAAGAGATCTATTAAATAGAGTTTCAGCATTAAATGCCGTGAGATACGCTCTCGAAGGCGGAATACCGTCTACACATCCCGATTTCCTTAACAAGCTTAAAACTCTGGGCAACAAGTTTTATGACTTGCTATTTTGGGCTCTGGGTCCAGTTTTGCAATCCGACTTATCAGAATCTGACTGGAGCAGGTTAAATGTATTCTTTTTACATTTAGCAACATCCCAATGCAAAATACCACTCGATAGAATAGACGAGTACTTAAGAAAATATGTCGGAGGAGATTCAAGTGAAAAGATAAGAAGAAAATTAATATCTGATGAGAATTTGAAACAATTGATTAATGATCCGATATATAGCGACGATGAGAACATGGATATTCCAAAAGAGCTCCTCACTGATGACTGGGACACACCAGGTTTCGAAGCTAAAAGCGTCGCTGAACTCGGAATGGGAAAGCTGAAGAAGCGACTTATAGAGGCTTCCACGGCTGACGACGTGCGAGTGTGTTTGGTCACTTTGGCAATTA
>NW_013527359.1:4344463-4348010 GCF_000836215.1 Papilio polytes | reverse complement strand
CCAGGCTGCTGCGCGCACTCACCAATCAGTACGTCGCCTGAACCTCACCCTAATAAATTTTATTTACTATTTATTACTGTTTCATTATGGTCCATCTTCAGTCGTTACCACATATAACTACTTTATATCTCTTGTTTTAAATGTATATATCTAATGTTTTAAACTATGTTTTTGTAGTATTATGTATTATGACATTAGATTTATTCTGTAAAGATGATATATTTTTGTTATTAAAAAACAACTTGTTTAGTTAGGGAAAGCACAGCAGGACTCAAAACCAAGTCAGGATCATAATAGTAAGACCGAGGACTAATTTTCTGCACTGCAATTATTTCAGTGCATTAGATCTGAAATCATTGTTGCTATAAGTTAATTCAGGATTTTGAAGATTTTGTTATTTTAGTAAACCATTGACAGTCAAAAATAAAACAACAGACTCCAACTATTGACGTTTATTCAACAATTATATAACAAAGAGCAGAGGCGTATTTACATGGTAATGAAGTTAAGTTAAAGTTATCTTAAAATTACTATCTGAGAATTAAATTAATGTACAATCGATAAATAAATAATATAATGTGAGGAGGAGGTAAACTGTGCATTACAATGACATATCTTTGAAGATACTACAATAAGTACAGTTAAAGTATACTGTTGAATAACTTAAAATAAACATTACGCCTCTGACTCCGATGTGGGATCATAAATGATGACAAAGATGCAGTAAAATACTTTTTAAACAAAAAGCAAATCACACATCTCTCCTACGTGTTGACCCACAAATAAATTTTCGTCCGGCGACATCTTGTAGTATTTTAAATAAGTTTTTAATGGAATGTTTTCTTAAGGAATAAATATTGACTGTATTGTAAAGTTAATAATATAAACAAAGTACAGCTAAATTACAATTCTAATACAAAAGATGAACATCTGAATAATGTATTGAATTTATTCCTATTGATATATCAAATAAATCAGAAACAAAACTATATAAAAATGGAGACTTGGGATGTGGGTCCTGTTAGCAACAATCATATATCTAGTTCAACAATCATACATCTTGCCCTACGAAGTGTTTCGCAACTTATGTTTAGATACGAATTGACGCATGCGCGTGCTTACACGACGAACTTCTCCAAAGCAAGCATTACAAGCGACGCCATCCCCGCCACCGCCGGCACCGTCACCAGCCACGCGAATATTATATTCCTGAAAAGAAAAAAATGAAGTCAAAATTCTTCAATCAAAGAACAATTTGTAAATGCTATCGATTATTTCTGACTGAAACCCACAGTGTCATTTTTCATTATACTTCATCTGTCAATCCGAGCCTTTTTTCACAAGGCTCCGTGGTCGCGCTATCCGCTTGGAGGTAAAAAATGCTTAGAGTATGTTTACATTTAATGTTAACAAAAACCTGAAGAGACTCCAATCAACCGCCTTCTCGGAGAAGTACCCGACGCAGACGACGGAGCCGACCTTGCAGTGTGTGGTAGAAACGGGCAGCCCCGCCTTGCTCGCCACCAGCACCGTCAGCGCCGCGCCCAGCTCGATTGTGAACCCCCTGATATTTACGTTTGAACAATTTCAGTCATATTATCAATCAATGTCCTAAATCAACAGAACTACGCATGATACATACGTATCGGCAGTGATGCTGGTGAGGTCCTCGCCCACGGTCTGTATGACGCGGCGGCCCCACACCCACAGCCCGATCGCGATGCCCACGCCCCCAAACACCAGGATAGCGAGTGGCGTCTCCGCGCGCGCGTGCGCCCCGCCCTCAGAGTACAGCAGCCACAGCGCCACCAGCGGACCTATCGCATTACTGCGCACACAACATCAATAACAACTGAAAGTGCTGATGATATCAATATCTTATAGATGTTGACTAAGTGATAGCGATACGACCTAGAAATAAAATTGAAAAAGAAGCAACGCTTGTTTATACCTGACATCGTTTCCTCCGTGAGCGAAAGCACCGAAGGTCGCGGTGAGCACTTGCAGGAAGGAGAAGAGGCGCAGCGTATCTGGCGGCGGGGGCGGGGGCGCGCGGCGCGGGCTGCCGGCGCGCAGCAGCGGCGCCGCGCTCGAGTTGGGCGTCAGCGCCGGCAGCGCCGTCTGCCCCACGCGCCCCTCGCGCCCCTCGCGCTCGACACTCCACGCGCTGCCCTCCGGACCCTACAAATATGTATGTTCACACGGTCTACTTATTACACGACACTAAACTTACAAGTTACCTACTAAAAAAACAAATACTTGATCAAACTTGTTCCTTCTTTGGTATTATCGTGTTTCCAATATACCAATACTCATTCTTAAATAAGCTGAACTTCTTTCTTTTAATCTTCCCTTAACATCGTCTGTCCTAAGCTTACTTAGAAATAAACAATAGACAAATGAATCAATGAATCATGAATTTTATCATTACCTTGTCGAGCCGAGGAGGCGGCGGTGGTGGTGACGAGGCGTTGGCTCTACTAGTCTCTCCCCTGGCTATAGTTTCGTTAGAATCCCCTAGGAAACCATTCCTGGAGCCGGAGCCGTAGCTCTCGCCCATGCCGGCGAGCTGCGAGGAGTCCAGACTCTTACAGACGCTCAGCGTCTCGTCGATGTACTTTAACGTATTGATTTGTGGATCTGCTTCTACTAACTGTAGTCTCGATTGGTTTGGAGGGCTCAGACTTCTGGAGAGAATGCTGCAGTCGTCCATGGTGGCCAGCAGGGCACGGTTCCTCGCGTTCATCTCTCGCACATCCATCGCATCTTTGTCGGCGTCGCTCAGTGTTACCATCTCCGCGCTCTCGGCGATCGCTTCGAGAAGTTTTCCTTCGTCTGAGAGCAAGGATGTAGGACGCTGCCCTATTCCGCTTTTATCTAAATGTGTCGGTGTGTTCGCTGGAGTTGTTTCTAAAATACACAATGTTACTTATAGTTTTTTGCAAAATACAATATTGTTGGTTCTAGTTGATTATTTCCGAGCTTTCATATTAATCTGCTTGTGTCCGGCTGCGAACAAATATTACTTAGCGCCCTAATTATAGTCGTAACCTTATTCTACTGAATAGCTCGTACTATAAAACTGAATTGTCCAAAGTAATATTTGTCGTACGCAAACCGTTTTCAAAGCTAAATACGCCCGTGACCTGCTTTTCTGTTGGCATTCATACATTTTCGTGTCGTTGATTAAGAAACGTTAAAGACCTGGGCTTTGTAAGCGTCAACGCTACGAATCCAGGTCAACATTTCTCTCGTTAAAATGCCTTTATTGCATTTGTTCGAAATTAAATTTCACCCCTCATCCTTTTTTAAGGCTTTTTCACGATAATGTATTTCAAGTTAAAGTTATGTTTTTTATACCGCAGAAATCTTTATTTCTATCCAAAAAGGTACTAATAAGAAATTTATTTTGTAAATATTTCTACTGAGTTTTAGCTAAAATACCGTTGGATAATCCTAATGTAAAGTTTACAGGCGGTGCGGCGAGACGACGTCTGTAGTAGGGCACGAGGAAGATCCGAACGAGGATTGCCACCAGCACGCCCAG
>NW_013527359.1:4343832-4344436 GCF_000836215.1 Papilio polytes | reverse complement strand
ATCAGTTGCCGGAATCAGTTTTTCCGCCCAAATATGACGTGTGTCCTTCAAAAGAAGAGTAAACAGCTACTTATTAGGCTAGCTCGTACCATCTTTCCGACTGCATCATTTTTAGGTGGAATCGTGGACAAGCGCTAGTTTATCAAACATTAAAAAAAAACATTCGATAACTTTTGAAACAACACCACGATTAAAGTTGGAGTTGAACAACTTCGTCATTATTCTTCTTTCTTCCTCCCGTCACAATTTTTCTATTAAACATATTTTACTTCTCATTATACTTACATTTGGGACCATCGTGCACCACACTGACAACATTGACGGCTACAGTAGCGCCATAGAAGAACGGCAGCGCGCGTAAACCGGCAACAAGCGGCTGTGTCGCGCGCAAAATGAACCGCCGCACCAACCAGAACATCATGGCTGACACTGCGCCGCTCAGTGCCGGAGATATGAACCACGATAACACTGCAAACGATAAACTATCTTACTAATATTATAAATACAAAAGTTTAGATGGAAGAATAGATGTTTGTTAGAATTTATAGCCTAAAAGACGGAACGGATCTCTAGTATTTGAGGATAGTCTGGAAGAACCCTTAGG
>NW_013527359.1:4326031-4343512 GCF_000836215.1 Papilio polytes | reverse complement strand
CCCGCCGCCAACAGCCGCTCGCCGCCATCCGAGTACAGCGACACGTCCAGAATACCCTTGCGCATCGTATCTGATACCTTATAACCTACGGCATAGAGGTTAAAATAAAATTGAGACGATGGTCATAAACGATCTGGAAATAATAAGTCCGGTAAAAAGTTTGCTAAGTAAATAATACTTTCTATAAAACCGTGATTCCTAAATTAATTCAAAAATATGTTTATTTTTATATTCCAATTAGAATCTGATAGGTGTTAATTCTTTCTCGGTTGGAAAAACTGCTGGAAAACGTAGTCCATAACACCGCCAATTTTCTTACATATATACAAATATTTCATCTTATGTACAAATTAAATGATATGTATTTAGTAGTCTAAACTTACCAATCAAAACAGCCCCAGCAATCTCGAAGACAGTGGCAAGTATGCACGCTTGTGTTAGCGTGAGTACCTTGGAGCCGACGCTGGTGCCAAACGAGTTGGCCACATCGTTGGCGCCAATACCGAAAGCCAATATAAACGCTATCACGAATCCACATATCACCAACCAAAACAAATCTGGATCGTACGGTTCCATACTATTACTTTATTGTTTTATTCTATTGTACTTTTTTATTATTTTCAATCCCTTATATAGCACCTATGCAATGTAGATTTTCTATTTTTGTTTACGCAACGAAACAACCAACAATGAGCTTTGCTTCTTTCTATAAAAACGGTTAAAATATCTCACTAACAATCCTTTTCTCCAAGTTCAAACAGTCATCGTTCCTTAGAAAAATAGGCATTAAATACAGACTTAAGATAAAAGTTATAAAGAAGATAGTAAAAGTATTTTTCCTAACATTTATAAATTATTAAAATATTAAAAATAATTCAAGTCGGGTGTTGGTAATTGTGCGTCACAACGTTGTGTGTTTAAGACGCGTTTCGATTTGGAGATATGTGTTTGACAGTTTTGGCTTCATCTCTGTAAATAGAAAAATTACAGTGCTATTAAATTTGTAGATAATTCCTGTATCGAAATATGAAACAATCTTTACGAAGAGACCAAATTAAAAGAAATAAAAAAGTGTTTATATCAAATTATACCAGTTACCATTATACAGTTCAGTCGATAAAATGTGATGCGAGATTGAATAATGATGAAATCCGGTCTACCATGTGGCCTCTTCCTATACATCGCTTCCTTGATATTGATTATCCGTACCGTTCAATATTCCAGCTATAAAATATTTAGGCCAACAGAAGAAACAGGGAAATATGCCTCCAAATTAAGATTTGAACTAGCATTTGCGTCACCACACTCATTATTTCCATATTTCACATAACTACGTTATATTTTAAGCAAGCGTGAATGCCAATGTTCTATTTTAGGGTTTCACTTTTACTGATACCTATAATAACTATCTCACCTTATTAAAACATTAAACGTGTTAGTATCGCGTACTTACTTTTGGAAAGTGGAGTATTTTATAATACGGAACGTCTTAAACGATCTAAGAAGCACGAGATATCACCTTGGGACTCTCAGCTGTGTACTGAAGTAATGTGGGGTCGCGCAAGTCAGGCCTCCGGCACAATAGAGCATGCGCCGAGGACACCGCCACCCCGCCGCGCACTCACCCCCTTACCGCCCCATCTTGTGTATGGAGCACTCAATTTGCGATTGTTTGCAAAAGAACCCCTCCTGAAATAGCAATAGTCTAATAGCAAGATAAAAAATTATGCCCGTTAATAGTTACCAAGTTGGACAACAAAATATTCTCACAAAATACTTTATAAGTATAACAGTTGTTAATACTAATTATCTTATTACAAATACGAAAAAATGTTTTTTTCCTACATTGAACTCCATATCATCAACATACAATTTTTGCATACTCAGTGTAGAAAAAAGTAACTGAAGGTATCTCACCTTTAGTCCCGAAAAGAAACTTCCCAAGGTACAGAAAAACACCGGCATTTGTAATATCGATTGACAAAGTCACGTTATTAATGGTTGCTATGCTACTAAATATTACGGTTTGAAAATAAAATCGTCAAGAAAAACGCGAAAATTAAATTGGATTTTCCAGCGAGAAAATTTGTATAAAACAGACTTACGTGAAGCCGCGTATAAAAGTTATTGTGCTATGAAATCAGAAGCAAAAATTTCAAATGTCACATTATCATATAAATAAAATGGATATCTTTAAAAATAAACCCATTGATTATCGGTTTAATGCACTGCACTGTCTTAGTGCAAACAAATTTGTCATTAAGAAAAACCTCAGGCTAGATTTCTCATTGTAAATATCAATGTCTTCTTGCACAAAGAATCTCACGCTTTATCATGTACTTAAGTTTATAGATTTGGTGCCAATTGCCTTCAATAACATACCATACTTTGGTCACCTAACTTACCCCTAAATATGATTGTAAAATTAACGTGGTATGAAACTCTATTGGTGAGTGATTCAGGCCTACTGTCCACTAATACTAAGTCCAAATCATGAGAATATTAATATTCGGACTTTTCAATTAAAAATATACATATTTTATTCATTAAATAAGCAATTAAAGGTAAACGCACATTACTCAACCTACTCGTGGATCAATGGGCGTTAACCCTTACAGCCACATGCGGCTAGTAATTTAGTGGAAGTAGGGTTTTAGGTACATAAAGATAGGGGCCATAACGAACAATACTAAAATATAAATATTGCGTAAACAAGAAAAATGCATAAAATTAAATAAAAGTCATTTAATTAAAAACATGTACGCCCGACATTATGGGGATTATTTCATTTTATTTTTCAAACGCAACGCAATGGCAATTGAACTGACATTGACATATATTTAGCTCGAAGCCGTTTGTCAAAAGTCACAGATTTTGATTCTTTCGCATATAAATATAAAACTAAATTATACATCAAGATAAAATATGTAACACTGTAATTAAAATAATTACAATACAATCCAACATTTCACAATGTTCTTTCGAAATGTTCGGTCCCTCGGAGAGATGACAATCTGTTGGTGAGATAAATCAGTGATTAATATTAATGATTTTTGCGTAATATACGATTTTAAAATTAAACTTTTTTTAGCAAACCAGAACTTCTTAAATTAGGTTCAAGCAGATTGGGATGCGGACGTCTTCAACTCCATAATTCATTTCATAATAGCCGCCGGGGTGCAAGGAGACCAAGACTCGAGCCAAATCCTTTAGACAATCTGTGCTACGAGTCCATTCCTTTAAACTCTAGGGGATTATTAAAACCGTTTCTTTTTACAGTAGGAGTAAGTTTTTTTCTCTTAAACAAATTGAAAGCACTTATATTTTATAAACTATATTTTAACCTCTCAAATTTTTGTTTTAGGTCTCCGCAGCTAGTTTTGTTGGATGTGTTATATGGGAATATGAAAATCTGCGGACTCATGCTGCTTCATTGCTCAGAAAACCTGGCACCTGGTTGAATTCTCAACAAAAAAAATATTCAGTACATTCAGTTAGTTACATTATTACATATTAATTTCTTTATTTGCATAACATAGGATAGCATTTTGACATAAAGTATTACATTTTAAGCTTATTAAACATTTTAAGTTCTCTATTATTTCAGAAATCTGAATCAAATCAATTATCGAAATGGTGGAATTCACTACGACCAAGTGACAAAGTATTCTATCCCATATTTGCAGCTAATGTCTTAGTATTTGGTGCGTGGAGAATAAGGTCCCTACATCCATTCATGGTTAAATATTTTTGTTCAAACCCAGGAGGAGGTATTTCATTTCTAATATTTACTTTTTTTATATTTCAAGATGAGGTGCTTAATTATTTTTTAATTTTTCAGCTGCAAAATGTATTCCAATGGTACTGTCAACATTTAGTCATTACTCGCCTTTCCATTTGGCAGCCAATATGTATGTTCTCTACAGTTTCATGCCAGGTACTATTATTTATATACTCACTAACTTTCGTGACTCTTTCTGCTTGGCATTAAATAAAACAAAAGTAGCCTATGTGTTGTACCCGACTATGTTCTACACCTATACCAAATTTCATTGAGAACCTTTAAGGCTACAAAATCTAACCAACATCCATCAATCCATCCATCTATATAAACTTTCACATTTATAATATTAGTAAGATTTGTAAGATGATAGTCTCTTGTACCACACAAGCTCCCAAACAGTTTCTGGTTAGCGTAAACATTAATAGAATGTATACATAAATATAATCTCAAACATAATCCTCAAACTGTATATCCATTTTAATATCAAAAGTAGTTATTTCTATATATTTTTTACTTTTCAAATGTTATGTTGGAAGGGTAAGATTGTTTTTGGTAATTTTTTATTTGGATAATAATTTACTTATAAAATACTTTTTTCAGCTGCTGTGGCATCTCTAGGCAAAGAACAATTTGTAGCCATGTACTTAAGTGCAGGTGTAATAAGTAGTTTTGCCAGTGTACTTTATAAAGTTTTACTCAATCAACCAGGCCTAAGTCTTGGAGCTGTAAGTTGATATATTTAGAACAAAAAAAATACTAAATTATCGTAAATGTAAAATTTGTTTTATGTTTACAGTCCGGTGCAATAATGTCAGTTTTGTCATTTGTCTGTCTGCAATATCCCGACACAAGATTGAGTATAATCTTTTTACCAATGTATACATTTGCAGCGGGCTCGGTAAGTTGAAAAAGTTATATTTTTGTTAAGAGCTTCATACCTGGAATTTTTAATTCAGTGATTGTATAAAACAGTGTACATATGTAATGTTTTAAATATATGGTGTATTATGATAATGCTTTTAATATAGGCAATTAAAGCTATCATGGCAGTTGACTTAGCTGGAGTTGTATTGGGTTGGAGGTTCTTCGACCATGCAGCACATCTTGGAGGAGCTTTATTTGGAATGTAAGTTAATTACACAATAAGCGCTTTTTTCATAATGTATTGCAGTTAAATTAGCTAAAAAAAGAAAAGAAAAAAGTGCTCTGCCTTCCCCTTTTGCTTATAAATTTGTGTGTTTATTGTTATTGACCTCTATTACAGAGCATGGTGCTACTGGGGTGGTCAACATGTTTGGGGAAACCGAGATAAATTCCTTCAGTATTACCATAACTTCAGAAAGGACACAAGATAACAACTCCGAAATACAACAAATAGATACCATTTTATCCTTTTATAACAAAAATAGGCAGAGCTGAAAAAATGTTATTTGTTTATTTATTTTATTATCTATTTTAGATATCTAAATAATTATCAATAATTAAAAAACTATTTCATTATATGAAAAATCTTTTATTGAATAACATATGTACAAAAATATAAATTATTTGAAATGCATCATTGAGTTACTGAAATTGAGTAAATAAAACAGAAATTCCATATTGTTTACAAAATGCAGAAGAAATTGTAAAATTAGGAATTGAATGAATTAAGCTTTTAAGATTTTAGCATGGAAATCAAAATGTTCACCTATATAGGTGGATATATAATAGTAAGAGTGATCATATCCCTCCCGTAAATTCAGTATAACAGGTACTTCGACAGACCTGCAAGCTGTCACTAAGTTTTCAGGCAGCAATTGTTTTTCAATGTAAAACTTATCCGCTGCGCCCTATTAAAAAGAAAGCAAAGTAATTAACAAAAAACAAACAACTTTTCTATAATCCAAATATTTCTATGAGTATATAAATGAAAAACTTCATTCTTATAAGAAATTATAGACTTAACTAATACTACTAAATTGTAAAATTAAATTTCCTTATTACCTGATCCAAAAACAGAGTTAGTGGTGGTCCTTCATATTTCTTAACCAACTCAGTGGCATCCCACTCCTTCCACTTGTTCTCATCATCTCCGAGATATCCAGTAAATGCTTTAACTCCCCAAGGACAGGCAGTGGGGTTGCAGATGGGTGCAAAAGCACTGACTGACTTATACAGCCCTGGGTTACGTAAAGTTGAAACTAAGGCGCCATGACCTCCCATGCTACAAACAGATTATGTTCAACATGACCTCAATGTCAGCAAATTTCAGCACAAAAATACATAAAACCAACCACTTTTTGCCTTATAGGGGACGTCAGCAACCAATCTCCCCCCCCCCCTCTAAGAATTGATATCTTTTAAATAAATATTTTAATTCAAAATACTAAAGTACCTACAATCCTTAGAGACCCTCAAAGATAACTTAAATGGCTTTAGTTTTTTATTTAAAAAGTGGACCAAGCATTGATAAGTGTTCTCTTTGGAAATAACATGTTTATCATTGATCATCAGCTGGCAACACCCATGTTTTGCTATCTATACTAATATTATAAAGAGGAAAGATTTGTATTTTTGTATGTATTGAAATAACTCAAAAACTAATGAGCCAATTTAAAATTTCTTTCACCATTAGAATGGTAATTTTTCGGTGAGTAACATAGGCTATGTTTTTGTTATTTTTTTTAATTTCATGCAGGCGAATTCATGCGCTAGTCTTGTATAAAGATATCAAAACAATTTACCTATGTCCCATAATTCCAATCCTGTCTCCATCAACTACATTATCGAAAGCTTTTAGTATCAAATCATATAGCTCTTTGTTCAAATAACTACCCATTCTGTAGTTATTGGACCATGGCTCCTTAGTTGCATCCACATAAAAGCCAGCAGAAACACCAAAGTCCCATGATTCATCATCACCAGGTACTTTCACTCCTCGCGGAGAAGTGTCTGGTCCAACCACAATAATACCATGCTCCGCAGCATATCTATAATAATAAAAAATATTATATAAGAATGGAATTTTTATTAGATATGAGTTAACATAAACAATGTTAAGGTCATTGTTACAGTGATAAAAAGCAAATAAAGATTAATTTGCGTCAAAATAATTTAAAATCTTACAATGAACTTAGACCCTATTTTTAATATAAGTAAAAATTCTTATTAAATATTATCCTGTAATGTAAGCAGTTATTTTATGAACAGATTTGTTTTAATTATTTGTAAATAGTTTTTTTATTATTAGTGTCAATATAACATACCTTTGGAAGCCTGACTTTGTAATAAAATTCTGTTCATTGCAGGTGAGGCCGGATAAATAAAATATGACAGGCAATTTCACATCGCCTCCCTCAGCTTGTGGTGGTAAATAGATAGAAAAGTTCATTTTACATTTCAATTCAGCTGATTCATGAGTGTATACTTTTTGCAATCCGCCAAATATTTTGTTTGATGACACTAATTCCAAGGAATCCATCCTTAATTTCTGAAAAAAAGTAACTCAAAAATTTAATAAATACAGCTGTAACATTTATAATTTCATGTTACTATACTATAACTAACATTTCGTATGTCCAGGTCTTGTAGCATAGTTAAATCTTGATTAGCGACTTAACTGAGCAAAAGCTAGTGTTAAAATGAAACAATAAGACGATATTACGATGACTACACAGTATGTAAATAACTAATTGATAAACCCATCATCTTAAAGTTAGGTTAGTGTGCCGGTAATGATTTTTGTTCGTTTCTAATTCGATATTGATGCAAATCAGCATAGGTTAGCAAATGTATTACATAATCTTTGCGTTTTAGATTGATAGTCGTAAATATTTTACTAAATTTGTATTGTTTCGAGTATCTAGCATGAATTTTATATAATACATTGCAAGTTGTAAGATTACCTACCTTTTCTTTGGGGCTTTTTCTAACTTTAATTGCTTAATAATCGTTTTTAACTTTGACCCACCGAGTTATGCACCGAGCGTTTGCTATAAATCGTATTGGAATGCGGATTACACGAAGAAAATTGTAAGCCAATATCAAGGTCAAATCCAAATGTTGTTATCACACTTAAGTCACGTGACTGTCAAAATTGGACAGAATCATCAATTCTTGACTTCACTCAAGTCCGCATCAAAATGCAAAGCATTTAATTTATTGCTTATATTAAAATCGATATTTTTGACCCTTTTGAAGTACATATTTTGTTAATAATATTTTTAACACACACATTTCTTACAATTCGAATAAAAATATTTTTAAAGCTTAAAGTTTTCTTTAACCAACCACTCCGGCTCAGGTCCTTGGTTTTGGACCGCTGACCATAAGGTTATGTGATAATCTCCAAGGGCAACCTCCCCTGGTATCACGATTCGATAAACGTGAAACAGTTCTTAAGCCATTTTTTTACATGGTAATGTTAATGACAACACTACAATTTTGGGTTAAAATTGATTAAAAAGTCCCAATAAAATTCCAACATTTATTAAAATTACAGTACAATGTGAATACTCAATACAAAATTATAATGATTAGTTTTATATACCAGTCATTTAAATTAATATTTAAGTTTATCCAGCAAATAGCACTTTTAGATTTTAACTTTGCTTTCTTGTGCTATTTGTAAGTTAAAAAATGGAGTTTGTTACTTTATCTTAAATAAAAAATACTAGTTTATTAATACTTGAGTTTGATTAATTAATAATTATTGGAAATCCCAATTGTTCCAAAGTATCAGATCAAGTGCAAAAAATCTAATAGCTATATAATACCATACACATTATTGTGTTAATTCATTTCTATTTGTTTTCCATGCCAAATATGTATTCCAAAACAAGGCCACAGTTTGCACAATCAATACTTGATATTGCAAGGGGATATAATAAAAATTAACAATTTGTATAAATGGCCAAACATAATAATTTGTTTTTAGTATATCTAAATAATTGGATTGAATATCTTTTTCTATATGTTCGAATGACTTTCCTTGCATTACACCCAAAGTTACAAGAACAAAAAGAAGAAAACTTGGAGCAAAAACAGCTTGATCTACAAACACTTTTTTAAGTGCTACAGTTTTACCCTTTGATCCTATATATTTATTTAAAAACCCATACCAGGCTCGTAATGCTGGACCCTGAAACAGAAAGAGTAATCATTATTTTATACATAGATAATGTAAGGGATATGATCTTCACAAGCATGCAGTGCAGTTGAAACATTGTGTGCACACATATGTGTACTTACACCAGCAAAAAATCCTATTGATGAAAACCTTAGGGTTCTTACAAGATCAACATTTTTCACAGATTTCTTTTCTACTAATGTTTGAGATATGTAATCGCCAGCACCCATAAGAGCTCCAGTTTGAATTGCTTGAACTAAATACGGATGTTTGTGGAGATATTTTTGATACAATTGCAGAATGTGTCTAGCAGACATGATTTAAAATTTCTCTGTACTAGATGTAGAACTAAGGTTGTTTTAAAACTGTTCTAATTTACATAAATTTACTATGGTCATGGAAAACAATACACTTCATGTACATTTTATAAGGTTAAATATATGCACGAAAACGTCGATTATTAACATTATACTTTTTGTTCAACACGTGTAAAAACTACATTTGCACTTAATAAATAAATAAAAGTCAAGTAGTTTTTGGGTATAAAATGTTTCAGTTGTGTCTAGTTCTCATCTGCCATTTATCTTTATACTCAGCGCTACTGTTTTTTTAAAAATACAGTTTCGGGTTACAAATCAAATGCTTTCTTAGGTTTCCGGTTCCTCGGTAGGCAAGTTGGCAATGACATTGACAAGACGACAACTGACAAATAACGAACTGACAATTATTTAATTTGACTTAACATGGCACAAAGAAGAGTCGTTATAGTCAGCTCACATTTTGATGAAAATAATGTTGAAAACATGTATTAAAGTTGCATAACACACAGTATACAATTGTTTGGATTATTAACCCGTATACTCCTTTACTACAAAGCACGCCGGAACCAAAAATAGATAATTGTAACGCGTTTTTAAATAGAAAAACGTTTTACTTATATAGCAACATTAAGTTTTTCCTTCTAGCAATACTAAAAATTGTGATATCTGTTATACATTTATCTAGCTAGCATCTTTGAGCAATGGATAATAATTTTATCGGTATTTGAGTCGTGTTTCATTAAATTAAACATTGAAATCCGTTAACTTTGTGCGAGGATCGTCATCAAACACATTCGCAAAGATGGACAAAAGAAAATTATCCACTGCGGGAGATAGTTTGTACCAAATATTGCAAGTTCCCAAAACTGCAACGCCAGAAGACGTAAAGAAAAGCTATCGTAAATTAGCTCTAAAGTATCACCCAGATAAAAATCCCAACAATCCTGATGCAGCTGACAAGTTTAAAGAAGTAAATCGTGCTCACACAATTCTCAGCGACACAACGAAGAGAAATATTTACGACAATTATGGATCACTTGGACTTTACATTGCGGAACAATTTGGGGAAGAAAACGTCAACGCCTATTTTGTTGTGACAAGCACCTGGTGTAAAGCTTTGGTCGTGGTGTGCGGTATATTGACAGGATGTTACTTCTGTTGCTGCTTATGCTGCTGCTGTAACTGCTGCTGCGGAAAATGCAAACCGCGCCCTCCCGAAGAGTCCGGAGATTATCACACGCTCGAGAGAGACGACTCGGACGGCGTACAGGCGGTCACCGTGCAGCCGGGTGGCGAAGGGCGCCCCGCCGGCGAGCAGGCGCCGCCCATTGCCATGCCGGCGCCCCCGCCGAACGTGGCCACCGCCGCTTCCGAAAACACCGGCCTCAACACAGGTGGGGTGAATTATGGAATTTCACATTAACATTATTGCCTTCAATTTCAATTAAATTTAATCATTACATAATGTTTTAAGATGGATTACGATTTCTCAAAACATGTTTGATATAACATTTATAGCTATGATATTGCTTATGAATTAAAGCTGTATTTATATACCCAATTACTTGAAAGTTTCTAAATAAAAAACTGATATTGGTAGTAATCATAATGCTAAAGTTGAACACCAATAAATCTTAGTGACTAACAATTGTTATTCATGTTAGTACATATTATTATCTAATCTTGAGATATTTTAACGGAAACTGTATTACATCTTAGTGGTAAGTGTTCAACGAAATGTCCTACAAAGAATTTGCAGCTTTTGAGTTACAATTGTAATGTCTTGTTGGTACTGTAAGAATTGTTGCAAGTAAGATAAAGTATCACATTATCTCAATGTACATCACAATTTCAATATATTTAATTAGTGGTAGAGAACAGTTGACAAAGTTATACTACAGTTAAACTACTAAACTTACTGCTGTTGTACAGCAAATGCAAGACTTTTAAGATTTTGAATTTTTGAATTACATATATGTTCAATAACCTTAGTATGAAATTTAATTTGTCAAGTATTTTTTTTGTAACATAATTTATTTATTGACTTATTGTATGTGTTGTATGGATTGACCTGGTTTGATTTCAAACAAATTGAAGTGTTTTCTCATTTTTTATTTTCACAATGTGATTCACCAACTGATTATATGCTTCCTTGTGACATTGTTATGTCTGAGCTCACAAAGGGACCTTATTTATTCAATGTGTCTTATTGCATTGTTATTCATTTATAAAGTCCTTTCACTTGATAAATATAGGTTATTGTTACATTGGCTTTTAGATATGCCTTAAAATTGTTGAAGATAAGATCTCATGAGTGTAATCCTTGTTCAATAGTGGCCATGATAGTTGGGTAGTGTTATTTATCAGAAATCTATTATTCAAATACTCATTCAAAACACTGCAGAATACTATGCTTGAGTGCATGGTCAATAATTGACATACCCTAAATCTCTAAGCATTATTTAAATAACATTTCACTCATGACTCATGAATTAATAAGATATATAATGGAATATTATAACATCATGTTTTTTTTAATTAACTTGCTATCACAATTTAAGGTATTACATCAACTTTTAAATAATAATTAGTTAATGAACTTAGGTCTTTAATCATTTTATATATTACAAAGCAAAAATAGTTATTCTATGAAATGCTACATTTTGAATTTTGGATTTATTCACTTTGCTTTTTTCAGATTAAAAAAAAACATTCCAAGTTTGTTGATAAAAGCCATTTACTCATTAAGGTAAATTTGATCTACAATGTTGTATGCACCTGCTTTATGCTTTTTAATGCAAAAAAATGCATGTGGCAACACTGTATGAAAGAATGCAAGGGGCGATGTTTTTAAGTAATTCCTAAATTTAAAAAATTATTAAATTTGAACATCTTTTAATCTGAATTACTTTCCTTATTAATACCAGTGAAATTGATAATTTAAGGAGTTTTTTTACACTAATTGTAAAACAGTCTACATTCAGTCCATTATATGTTAGTTTTGTTAGCATCACAATTTTAAAAGTAATTTTAGATTTTTCCACTTGTGGGATGTTCACAGTATTTTTGGGTATGTTATTTTAGTCTTGGAATGAGTGTTTACCGTTGGACCGACCAAACTGTTCAATCTACATATTGGGTTGATTGCTCCTAGGGATATTCAGTTCAAAGGAAAACACCCATAGAATGGATTTTCAGTATTTTTTTCAGTTAGAATGTTTTTAAATTTGATCCTAACAAAATGTATTTATAATTTGGTGTTGTGTCTACTGGAATTGCTTGAATTTGTATACATTTGGCTTATGTATATCATGAATCGTAAATAATTGTTATGGTTAATGATTGTTAACATTGTATTGAAATTGTTGAAACATATTAAATTAGATTTAGAGCTACAAAGTCCAGGTCTCTAGATCTATAAGGAATATCTCTCTGTTTGATTTTAAAAAGCATTTTTCGTTTTATATTAAGAATAATTAGGTGATAAAATAATTTGGTACACAATATTAATACTGGTTTGTCTAATTGTAAAACTGGTTTGTTTTATCACAGAATATAAACAAGTTTTTTTACAAGTGTCTTAGCCGGATACTGAAACGAATCTTGTACTGTTAGCATAGTACAATCTGACAGATGTCAAATTTTAATGGAACTTGAAATTTAAACATGGCCTCACCGTTTATAGACCAACAAGATTTGATCCCCTGAGTTAACTAGCACCCTCCTTTTATGACATAAAAGTGAAGTATATGACAAAATAGTGTCCTAAAAGGAGTTTCAGTATTCAGCTAATTTTATTTTAGTTTATATTAGCGGTTTTTGTTAATTGAAAAGAATAATTAATACAATGAGAGAGAAATTTCAATAAAATCCCACATTGACATTAGGCAATCTATATTTAAAATATTGTTTCATTGTAAAAGTGAGAGAGTAGCTAAAAAATTGATTAGTATGACTTTTGCACTTAATTTTATACACATTTAATAATTACGAAATATAAAAGCAACACTCATGTCTATGCTCTGTATTCATTGTCATAAGATATTGTAAAAGTGATAGAAAACGGACAATAGATGACTGGAAATTGACAGTTTGATGTTATGGACTCGGATATGGTTATTTGACATGTTCTTTAGTGTTATACTAGTCAACGAGTATTTATAATGACAAAGTGTGAAGTAATGGAAATGTTATAATGTAATTACACTTCATAATTTTCAATCAAATAAATATCTACATAAAATATTTTATCTATCATTGAGTAATGCCTGTTTTAGTTCTTTTTTCTCTATATATATCAGAATTGAAATAATTGTTGAATGTATTGGTTACAGGAAGCAGTATTCCCAAATACACATGAAATGACGAGTAGTCTATCATAATAGTAAGAGAAATGAAGAACTGACTTCTAAAATCCATCATAATACTTTACAAATGTAAGCCTAATATAAGTTTTGTTTTTTTATGTATTTTTTATAGTATAAAATATTTTTGCTATTAATTTTTTTAGTGGTAACACCACATGGTTAAAGTTTGCCCTAGCTTGCTATTGAAGTTTGAAGAAATTTTAGTTTTAAAATTTACTGTTTTGTCCAATAATTTCATATAAATGTATTTATTTTGTGTTGTAGGAAATTTAAGTTCTTTATAATATGCAGAATTCATGAAATCTTTGCAAATGTTACTGTATGGTTTATTAAAAGGATTGTATTTATTTAGTAGAAAGTGGAAATTATAAGGGAGATTGATTCATTTTTGCAGTTTATATTTTCTCTTATACCTTTCATATTAAGTTTTATTCTGTATTATACTATTCTATAGCGAGATATAAAAATTTAATTGTAATTCATAATATAAAAAATGTATTTGCTTGTGTAGTGAATGATGCGCTAGTTACAATACAATTTCCAAACTAGCTTTAGCTTAAAATTTAAAAAAAATTGCATGACACTTTTGTGTTACCATCATACATGTATCTATTAAAGGATTTTTTATATATTGTAAGGGTGAAAAAGTTGCATAACTATGTCGCATATTTTTTCATATGAAAAGTAAAGTAAAGGTCACGGCTCATTGACCCACCTGAAAATATTTTTGTTGCATGAAAACAGTATTTCAAGTATATCAATTTCTAATATTGCATTGGGTGTTATGATTTACAAATGCGATTTTTTTGATAATAAAATATGGAAACAGGGAAAAACTATTTATTTTTTCATACTCAAGGTGTCTCAAAAAAAAAAAGTTAATTCAACATTTGTTAAAAATTCGCAAATGAATGTAACATGGTATACGTTGCACGCCGATTTAAATGAAACGATATTTAGGTATGCGGTTCTGTAAAAATAATCAAGCCAAATGAGCATTAAGATAATGCTGTGTCAAAAAAAAGTTCTTGTTGAATTTTGCATATGACTTTTTTAGTATGTGCCATTTAGAAGACAATGACCAGCGAAATGCGATGTAGGCGCCATAGTGCAACTTTTGTATAGTATTTGTTAATAATTTCTAAATATTTTTGTTATGTAAAAAGAATCATCATATAGAAAGGTCGATTACCAACCATGTAATGTATTAGTATTAGCTTTTTGGATTGCCAAGTTCGTATTTATTGACGTCCAAGTATTATTGTTGATTCGATGTTAATAAACATGTAAAAAAAACCACCTGGTTATCATTCCAATATTGCCCAGATTAAACCGTCACCGAAAAATAGATTTAAAACAATAGATCATTTTTTTTTTAATTTATGCAACAGCCAGCCAGACGGAGATAATATAATTTAAAAATGAAAAAATATCGAAACAAAAATCAAAAGGTAATTTGTCATTGAAATATTTAAATTAGATCATAATTGTTATATTTTAGAAGAAAAGTTATGTTAAATATTTAATAGTTGACGTTAGTTGTGAAACACAAGGTCGTATATCATATCTTGTTGAAGCAAAACTTTACCGAAAGATTTTTTTATTTATGTTTTTGTATATTACTGAATTATTTGAAAGGTTCTGTTCGAGCAGATATTCCACTTGGTGGAATACGTCTGACATAAACTCTGGCCTTATATGAAAATTAGAATTGAACTCAAATAATCTAAAGCTTTAAGTCTATTGACCAAACTACGGATATTTCAGAAATTTTTGTTGTCGATATAAAATGATCTTGGCATAAAATAGTATCTAGTTCACTTCGGACTTCCATCACCCAATTTTACTTTCCTATAAATAATGCCAGTTACAAGAATGTTGCGTTTACATTGATATTTATTCGCAGGCGCGCTTTCTAACGTTATTCCAAATCGATAACATTATACCGCCACCTATGTAACCCACAAGTGCGAGCGAATACGATTTATATATCGTTCTCTTTCACTCCGCTGTTTGGCGACAGCGAGGGGCCCATTTGGTGTGGTCAATAAGAATGCCGTAAAAATTAAAAAATCATTAACACGTTGCTAAGTTAACTACGACTGAGTGTTTATTATTTTTAATTATCACGTAAACTAACTGGCGATATAAAGTTGATACCAAGTACCACAGCAGTTATTTATTTGTACTTACCTAAGCGTCTTCGTGTAATGTCTTAAAAGTTAGACTGATCCGCTCCCAAACATAGGTTTCCATTAAATCTAAACATGTATCATCTTAAAAAATCATAATATTTTATGAAATTCGATACTTCGTTTGGCTTTATTTGGTGTTGTTCTAGTTGTTTGAATAACTTCATTATCGTGTATAAAAGATGTTGAGATAGAGGTTTAGATGACGGTGGACAACTGATCAGTGAACCATGACTTTATTATATTTGCTGGTGTGTATTCTGTCAAGGGTTTTTACAGTTTACGGTGATACGAATGGTTCAAGTACGTATTGTCCGTATTATAGGATAGGGCCCAAATTAGATGTGTTCGATTTGATGGGCAATTGGATGACTGTCTACACACAACCGAAAGCAGTCAACTGTTTTATGTTGAATGTAAGAGGTATCACTGATGCGGTAAGTTATTCGAATTGTAAATCCTTAATGAAATAACATAAGGTGTCTAACTAGAGATCTCCAACCAACTGATTGCGAGGCTTTTTATTTATAAAAGCAAGTTCAATAATGTTAAATATTCAGAATGGTTACAGAATAAGAAAAATTGGGAAGTGCTGCTATTAAGGGGGACCTTTAAGTGTTTTTTTCTTTTATATTAATGATCTAATCTCCAGACATTGGTTTTAATTTTACAAATGAATTTTTAAGGCGTTGCGTTTATTCAAGTAAAGTGTCAAATTAAATTTGTTGATCCAGGATCGAGAACAATACATTTATAAATATGGAAACTTCAGTGGTGCGGTGGATTGGTACAATTGTTATCTGGAAGTGGATTCTCCTCTCGGGAAACATGTGTTTCAAGGCGACGGCAGCGATTCCGGTGTCCTTGAGAATATAATCATCTTTGAATCGGATGACGGTAACAAAAGTTTGATATTCTAATTTTAAATGTTATTTAGAAAAGAATTACATTGCTTTGATTGCTTGTGAGATCACCGAAATAGGAACACGTTCATTATATCCGATGAGAGTATTTTACATTCTGCATAATTCTAAAGTTGTAAACTTGTAGAAATAATTCCGTTACTTTTTCCATTTATCTATCTACATTCGTCTGGACGTGAATATATTAAAAACTAGTTATACAAGGACACAGTATAAACAACGTGACAGGTTTTGAATGTTTTTTATATAAATTGAACGACCTTGCAGTCGAGCGGTTAGCGCCCTTAGCTGCTACAACATGGACACTGGGTGCCGTTCTCATAGTAGATAAAATGTACAACTGATCGATATATCCCTAGTATTTATCTTTATATGCAAGTAATTATACTTAAATATGGATTTTTGTACTTTGTAGCCTAAACTGCTGTACAGATCTCGATCTCGGCTGAAAGCATAGATATAGAGGATAGTTTGGAAGAACGCATAAACTACTTGCTTTTGTTTTTTTTTAATTCTACGTTGCAAGAGTCAATGCTGAAAACTACCATCTAAGATTAAAAATACTATTAGAAGATTTATAACATTGTGACTTTACTTTGCGCGACAAAAACAAAAGGATTCATTAGAAATCTAAAGGGTCTACACGTGGCTTGAACTATTTTGATTAGATAGTTGCCATCGGGAAGCAACCTAATCGTAGTCTTCCGAATAGACAGTCTAGATTGTTGATTTTAAAATAATTATTTGTCGCTGTATGTATTGTTAATAAAAAAACTTACTGTCGC
>NW_013527359.1:4323072-4325630 GCF_000836215.1 Papilio polytes | reverse complement strand
CTCTGCGAGCCACACGCCGTCCACAAACCCAAGCGAGCCACAGATTTCTTTATTAATAAAGCTTTAAGATAGTGTTGCTAGTGAATTATATTTTTATTTTTGTTTTTTTTTCTACGATATTTGATCATCGACGACAACTTGATCTGGATTTTTCTTCCAAATAGAACATCTCTTTTTACTAATCTTACTAATATTATAAATGCGATAGTTTAGGTGGATGAAAGAGTTTGTAGCCTAAACGGCTTAAACGATTTCGATGAAATTTCGCATAGATGTAGAGGATAGTCTGGAAGGACACACTTTTGTTTTTTTAAATCCACACGAACCGAGTCGCGGGCGAAAGCTAGTAAATTATAAGTTGAATACCGACAAGAATAACTCGGGAGTCATTGCTTCACTTGTTTTAAGTACTTAAGTCGTTAACTATCGTAAGAGCAATTATGATTAGTTAACCTTTTCTATACAAACAAAATTTCAATCTGAAACCTTGACAATTTGGATATGAAGAAAATATCGATAAAATAGTAACTATGACGTAATTCAACTGAAATTTTTTTTACTAATTTTAATTATCACATAAGATTATAGCAAATTATACAAATTCACGTTTGTTAGCTTGATACGTATAACTGCATCATTATAACTAGAGTATGAATAACGGCAGGATATTGTTGCCAAATCTCAAGTACATTCTCGTTTAGTGCCAACTGCTAATGTTCCAGAGAGGTCTAGTCTATTTGAATACGTAATTGATGCCTTTTCAAGAGAATAATCAATACAAACGTGAAGTTCAAGTTTACTAGTAATTAATGTTGATTTATTGTAGATAATTGAATTGTACAGATTCAAATTTAATCGAGTAACTGTCTGTTATTGAAAATAGGATAATTGCATATATGACATACTTGGCAATGGCAACATTGAATGAGTAAGCAATTTGTCCTGCCCTATTTTATTTAAAATACTACTCTACGAAACTACAAAGATATTTTAATTTTATCTCTTCGCTACAAAACTTTAGTGCATATTCTGATCCCTTGACGCTGCGTTTTAATTGTTATTTCAACATTTATCAATTATAAAGCATTCTCAAATGTAAATAACTTTAAACCTATAAAAAATATAATATAACATACAAAATAGTAATAGTAATTAAGTATTATTTCTATAAAACAAAATGTCCGTTCATAATAGTGATGTTTCTCCTACGTAGAAAGAATATGTAAGGCCGATTGACAACCAACTCGAGTTCCGGCGCCTCGTCCCACTCTATACCTGGACAAATAGCATCATTGTAATGTAAAACCATCATTTACTATTTACAACAGAACAGTTTTTGTCATTTCATCACCATCATCATCACCCTTTGTCTGGCCAAATCATCACTTAAAACTTAATATTTCCAATCGTCAAAGTATGATTTTAGTTTACTTTCGGCTTAAATTTAAGTTAGAATGTAACACCACTTGATGCTATAGATTAATAACTTACCATCGTCTTTAAAAGCATTACGTCCCGCCTCCGCCCAGAACATGAGGCGCTGCACCGCGTGGGACAGGCGCAGCTCGCTGCACTCCGCGTCCTCATCGTCTACCAGACGAGATATGCCCATCTACGAATACGATATCGGACTAACTTTCACCCGCTACTCCGGTTGCGAGGAAATAAAAATCGTAGTAAATAGCCTGTATGTTCTTATATCTTTGTGCAAAATTTCATCTAGATCCTAAGAGCCCTTTCAGAGATTAATAATAAAACTCAGCGGCTAATCAACCAATTATTCTTAATTCAAAGTCTAACGACTAAAGTATTTGATGATTTTCGCTTTTTTCTTGGATTATTGTATTCAAATTGCGTCTCTGATTATTTGTTGCTCGCGACTTCGTCCGCGAGAAACTTAAAAAATAATGAAAAAGTATTTCTAACAGTGAAAGAATTTTAAAATCGGCCTGTAGCTTTGGAGTTTTTTGAATACATACAAAAATACAAATCTTTCCTCTTTATAATGTTAGTATAGATTTGTGCTTGCATATTCTGTACCGTATGACGTAGCAATACTTGTAGATTGCATTTCCTATCTTTTGTATATATTAAGAGACGAGAAAGAAACACTTACTGCTTGTAATTTGTTCGGTAACAGGAGAGTCATGCGGAGCGTATACAATGGGAGTGTGACGGCCACGCGCAAAGTGTACATGCGGTCTAACACGTGGTAGATACTAGTGTCAGCCACGTGCCCCGCCAGCTGGCGCAGAGAACGTCCTCGCGGCACCAGCAACAGTAGAGAGAGACCGGGAGTTGCGTAAAATATTTCTATAGCCTAAGGAAAAAAATATGCTGTTTTTGTATGTCGTAGTGTAGTCGGTTTTTATTGACTTTTTAGTTACATTTTCATATCTGTGGGTGTAAATAACGTTATGGTATATGTGTACAAACATATCATATTTGGAACAATGTCTGGCAAATGGTATCAAATAACAAGAGCACTAATTATCTCTGGGGGCGTTGCCTATCCAGTGTTTAGAACGTAACCATTATGTCAACCTTTATTCCCGATT
>NW_013527359.1:4302336-4322040 GCF_000836215.1 Papilio polytes | reverse complement strand
GGAGGCAGCCGGTCCGGCGGCGATCGTCGTTGTGCCGTCCATCGTCATCGTTATACTCACGCTGACTTCTCTGGTTCTCGATATAAAGGACAATACGCGACTTTTTATGATATGCTTCAGTCTTTTCGGTCATTTTATGTTTCTGACTGAAATAGGGTACGACATCCCGAAGCACAGCGCTGATACACCAATCATTCTGCTGTTTGTACGGGACTCGATGATCGTGACGCTGGCGGGCTTGGTAGTGACGCTAGTGCTGATGTCCGTGCGTAGGCGCGGCGTGCCCCCGCCGGCTTGGCTCGCTGCCGCAAACCGCCTGGTCACCAGCGGGCCGGGCAAGTATGTCGTATTCACAGAATTCGATCCTTGTGACACAGCCGAGGTTAAAACTCTCTCGGATGAAGGAAATAACTCCAATTTAAACGAAGAAAAATCTCGCACTGCTACTGAATGGATTATGTTCGCGAATCTACTCAACAGCGTTGTCTTCATCGTGGTGTTGATCGTTTACCTCGTATTAATAATTTCGTACATACCTCGTGACGATTGAAATCAACTAATTTATTAAAATACCATACTCATAAAAATATTTGCTTGTAATAAAGTAAAAGTAAAATTTGGGAGAAGGTAACACCTGGGCAAGACAGCTAGATGTAATTATTTTAATGTGCACGACCAAGCGAAAAATAATTTAACATACCTTTTTTTTCTCTTTAAACAACAAATGCATTGAAAAATATTTGTCGGAACCTAACCTTTAGTTTAATCCATTAACTTTCATCAATTTTTGTTATGCTTTATTCACGAATAAATTTGTAACACCATTATAGAGTTCTTTACTTACTTCAGCGTCCCATTCATTCAGTTCCGTATATCTCATGATGTCGTTGATGCGTATCATACGCATGGTGCGCTGGGGGGCGGCGGCGCTGTCGAGGAAGGCGTGGGTGCCATTAAGCACGGTGGGGGCGGAGCGCCAACGCGCGCGCACGTACATCGTCGACAACAGCACCGCGCACATGCCCTCAGACAGTTCCTCCTCTTCGAATGTATCACGCATCGCTCCTTTTGAATCTTTTTCAACCTATTTAATAATACATTCTTAGCCTTTTCAAACAGAAAAAAGTAATAACAGCAGTATTCTGCAGAGTACACGCTAAAGAAACGCAGCTGCATATTATTTTAAGTCTAGTCGTAGTTTATTTTTTTAGTACATCAAGAAAATAAGTAGGTATATAAAATACACATAAATATGTGCACTCTACCATTTTATTAAGCGTATCCGTTAATGCTTGTGCAGTATCTGAGGTGTTGACGCGGTCGATGCGCAGGCGCATGGCGGGAGCGAGGCCGTGTTGGAGTTGCGGTTTTAGCGCCCAGCGGCGACCCACCACCAACCTTGATGATAATCGGAACTTAAGAGCATCACTCGTCTTCGGTAGCGATGATATCATTTCCCTTAGGATGTATATTTTTTCCTGTTAAGTAACACTGACATTTAAAAAAAATTGTTTTATCAGCTTGTATTTAAAGTGTCATGTAAGTCTGTACCCTGTCGGAGAGTTCAAGACCTATGCACTTGTCAATCTCACGTCGCGTTTCGACGTCGACCTCCGAGGAGAGAGCCATTAGTGTCAGTTGTAAAAATATTCCCGTTTGAATAAAACTTATTCCATTTTCCTTCCTTTCAATGGGACTTGAAGATGTTAATTTCTCGAATGTGACCTGCAATTAACAAATACATAACTAAAACAATACGTTGAAACCATGTTTTTCCACTCTTGTGATGAATACTGGATCTTGGTGTTCTGAAATTTTCACTCATATTTGACCATATTATTACGTAATGTTTACGTGTTTGATTATTTCTACATAAATGTTTAATATTACACATGCTTATATTCCGTAGCGAATCGTAAAACAAATTATTCGATAACAATCTTTTAAATTTTTGATATCTACCTACTTATAGCTTCACATTAGTTTATCGCTGTGTTTCTAATTTCTGTAAATTAAACTACAAATCGTAATAATTTTAAAGCGGTTTTATCGATACTGCTTTGTTTATTTTGAAATTCTTATCCACAGATAATATAAGTAGTAATAAGTAATGATAGATCATTGGAAATTTTAATTATCAGTTAGTTTTTAACTTTTTAAAGGACTTCTTTGAATAAAAGTGACTTATGGTCGTAAAAGACGGAAACCTTATAAGAACGAGCAGATCAATATAAATACGTAATTCCTTTAGGTATTTTTGATTGATAGTTCTTATATCTGCAACGACAGTTAAGTTGTCGTTTTAAACCCACGATTTTTCGTAGATGTAATTAGAATATGGTCCATCATAATATTTAATTTGATTACGTAAAACTCAGATTAACTTACCTTATAAAACTTTCTTTCTAGTATATCAAGTGATCGTATAAATTTAGCCATTACTTCAAAATTACTATACATATTAGCATTCCATTGTTCGTAACTGGTGTTAGGTCTAAAGTTTAGTGATTTTCTGGTTGTTTCAATATTACTGTAGGATAATGATTCTGTTGTCAGGGAATTCGTTGTTGGAGACGGTGTACTGGTATTTTTTATTAGTTCTACAGAATGATGAGGTCTGTAAACCGGATTATGAAGTGATTGCAGCAGGTTATTCTGAGCTGATTTTGGAGGTACATTTCCTAGTGCACCAAACACTGGCCGATTGACTACAAATTTCGGTGTGCTATAATCGTTTTGCATATTCGGCTTAGGAATATTTTGATTTAATTTTCCATGTAAATTAAATTGTGTTTGAATCCCAGCTTGAGTCCCGGAAAACGCAGGTGTGACGTAGTTACGTCTCATAAGACCGATCTGTCGTTTATATACATCAAAATGATAAGTACTTGGATATACAGGTGGAAAATAATTAAAAAAACAATTAGGGTCGTAAATATAACAAATTATAGGAGTGGTTGGAACATATGCGATCGGGGATGAATATTTTGGCATCGCGACTGTGAAATTTGCACTCAAACGATGGGATAGAACACTTGAACACAGAAGTAGGAGGAGTAGGAGCGACGTAAAACTGACGAAAGTCATGCCTGATTTGCTAATCAATTTAATATGATTCCATTAGGTTCGGTCACAGATTTTCAGATCGAAGTTGAATTATATATATTTTTAATCACATTTTTAAAGTGAACTTATATAAACTGATCACAGACTACGGCACCAAACTGTTCGCGAGTCGGAGCAGCACTGCATCGCAAGCAGCTGTAGAAAATGCGTTCTGTTCCGCATATTCATAAGAGCGGCTACTTAGAGCTAAATTAATGAGAGCTAATTAATATGCTTCATAATCGCGATAACGACCGTCACTTAAACCAGGCTTATTGGGATTCTGTAAGTGTTTGATTCGATTTGGGTGAGCTATTATGATATAGAATTTAATTTACTTTATAGATTAAAAAATGTTAAAAATCAATCTACATAATAGTGAAGACTAAAAATAACTATCAACTAATCATTACGATATATGATTTTTTACATCGAAACTAATAATACGAAATAGACAAAATTATAACCACTTCATTAAATTGGTACTAATAATACTTACATCTATGTAGTTAAGGAAATTCAATTTAATGTTCATTTCTATCTCCTTTGTATGTACCAGCAATTATTATTATAGCTTTTGACACGATAATTAAAACTATGAATGGGCAATTTGCTAAGAATTCTGTCCCAACAGCTGCACTCGTCCTTAACACGAGGACTCCTGAGGAAATCATGTCTAATTAGTATTACCCAAAGTTACCATATAATTTAATATTAGTTCCAACATTATAAAACAAATAAATAAAATAAAACATTATTGACCAAAAAAAAATTAAAAGAACACAACTTAAAAATCATATTACTGAAAAAAAAATTAAGACAAAAAATTCTTGGCCAAAAGAAGGCTCAGCTGATGCGGCCTCCAGCTTGTCACAGTTTCAGTTACTATGAACTACTTGATTTTAAACGAAAACTTTATTCTAAACTAGCCTTCACCCATAACTTCGTCTGCACTTTTTGTGATATACATAATAACATCCATCCATCCAAAAGTTCGCACTAAACTTAAATAAAACCTTTTAATTAACTGGATTTAAAATAATGCCTTATTTTAAGGAATAGAAAAGTAAACGCATCTTTATAAATTAAATATTTATTGAATAATAAAACACAAATAAATACAATAATCTTACAAATGCAAAAGCTAAGCTCAAATTGTATATAACTTACTACAAGTACACTTTATGGTATTTTAACAGTAAATAAATCTCGCCTTTTAGGTAAATATTGTTAACACAAATACGTTATTTTACGAATTTAACGACCATTTTATAGAATATTTCAATATATTAACATGTGGTTGTAGTATATGTTACTCTTACTTATAATTCTGGAAAGTATCAATATATATAAAAAAATTGCATTGTAAAATTTGTAAACATCGTTTGTACATATAATGTTTTATGGAAAATCGATAAAACTTCACTATTCAAGTTAACATTAATAAAGCTCTAAACAGCACATTTTAATAAAATAAGTATTTTTCAAAAACAGACGTTTTTTTTTAATTTAAAATCACTTTGTGCTTACAAAACTTAGTGAATTACGCAAAGCTGTACATTAATAAAATTTAAATAATTACGTTTGTCATGTCGCATACATTTTGTCATTAATACTTTGGTTAAAAATTTATTATGAAATACTAAATTCTTTGAACAGGTTTTAGAAATCCCCGCGTTGTGTTGCCATAAAGTATGGCGTGTCATCTACAAGTATGACAGTAAGGAAGGGTCTGTCGGCGTCGAAGCGCGGCACGGGGGGCTCCCCGATCACAGCCGAGCAAAGCATGATGCCCATTGCTGTAATACAAGCACTTTGGGTCAGTACATGAAGAGACAAACAAAACGACAAACTAACGAATTTATTACAACTAGCTGTTCCCGTGCGGTTTCATCCGCATACAATTATAAAAACATTATTTCATTGTTTACATTTGTCAAATTCAATAAATGTCAAAATTACCATAATAACTTTGCTTCCTCAATGACCTCTTTCCCACATGAGGGTTTTTTTTTCCAATTTATTTACCTCCTAAGTTTATAAGCGTGAAAATATATAGCCTAAAGCGTGTCGTAAATGAAGGGCTTTTTATTAAAGAAAGTATTATTCAAAAATATGCTGTGATTGCTGACATCCTACGCCACGAAGTAGTGTGTTTCCTTCAATATTGATTTAACCAATACAAGATAGTTTTTACGCTAATTTGAATCATATGATCAAATTCATAAAATTGTGTGTGTGTTATTTAAATTATGAAATGATATAAAGCGCAAGCAAACGTGGAACTTTGATAAAATCGCATGATGAATTAGCACAGACACGACACGACAAACGTAACGAGATAAGTTTATTGCAAGCAGATAACAAACTGTGATTCGGTTGTACAATACATAGGTGAAGGTGTTTAATCATTTCGGGGCGCGGTATGTTCCTACGAAGAGGAGGTGATTCTGCGAGTCGAGCAACGCGTAGAGGAAGGGCCGGTCTGCGCGGAAGCGGGGGGCGGGCGGCCGCGCGCACCGCATCATCACCACCATGCCTGCGCCAGAAAAACCCATGCAAGCAGTAGTACACATTTAAAACCCCTCGACATATAAACAAACAACTAAACCATTTACTATCAAAACTCACAATGGAAAAATACCAGAGATTCAAATATATAGAAGAGGCATAATTGACACTTCACTTGAAACATTTTTCACATAACCATCACTAACGCTATCTATTAGATATCTATTAGATAGCGTTAGTGATGGTTATGTATAGATGCTCCAAACTCCATGTCGATATAATGAAATTTATTAAAATTATTAATGTGTCAATAGGTGTCGATAAATAATATTCAAATGTTTAAATTTTATTTTTTAACATGTTTTATTACATGTCAATGCAAGGACACAAGGTGGCGTACAAACTTAACAACTGCTTTGATTTTCAAAGAATGTACCGGTAAAAAAATAATGTTCACTATGCCTCGTCTATACATAATTTAAATGTCTTTGCAAATTACATAAAATCCATACAAAACATACATAAAAACACTTGTCTCATCCCAATAGCAAAAAACTAAACCGACAGTGTTCTAGGTAACTACTGCTTGCGTTAGTTTTTCTACAATTCGGTACGCAATGCGGGTACGCGCGGTCGGTACGCCGCCACGAAGACGATTCGGTCCGCCGCCAGCACGAGCCAGAGCGCGCGCCGCGTGGCGCGGAACTCGCGCGCAGCCGCCAGCGACCGCTTCTTGCGCACTCTCAGCGCTACGTACACACATATACATCTACCATACATTACCACACACAACACAGCCCCAACACCAAATAAAGCATTTATATCTATACTAACTTTAGCCCGTGACTTCGTCCGCGTGGAATTAAAAAACAAAAGTGAATAGCCTGTGTTCTCCAAGACTATCCTCTACATCTATGCCAAGTTGCGTCGAAAACCGTTCTGCCGCTTAGTCTACAAACTCTAACAAACATCCATCCATCCATCTAATCTTTCGCATTTATAATATTAGTAAGATAAGTAAGATTATTGTAAAGACGAAAGATTTGTATTTTTGTATGTATTTAAATAAC
The DNA here is from genome assembly GCF_000836215.1 of Papilio polytes. Classification (NCBI taxonomy): domain Eukaryota; kingdom Metazoa; phylum Arthropoda; class Insecta; order Lepidoptera; family Papilionidae; genus Papilio; species Papilio polytes. The sequence continues at coordinate 4,315,354 of NW_013527359.1, read as the reverse complement.
TCAAAAATTACTGGACTGATTTCAAATATTCTTTCACCGTTAGGAAGCTACGTTATCGCTGAGTAACATAGGCTATATACAACTCCAAGCTTCCTATTACAGTAAACAAAATTGTATAGTCGAAAGAATTGAAAAGAAAACATGCGTAATAAAATAAATTTTTTAACTTATTTTGATCTACCCACATTCATACAATGAACAAGTAAGCCCATAAATTATAACGATTACAACGTAAACATATTTGCGTTTTGTTAGCAAGGATCATAGACAAACAGAAAGACAAGCACTGTAACATAGTAAAACATATAAATGTTACCTGTAGCAGCGGCCGCCTCAGCGCCCTCCTCGTTAACCTCAATGAAAGCTTTTTGCACTGCTTTCGACACGTATAACTTTTCATCGGTATTCAATACTTTTGTAAGGCCCGAGTTAGTACTGTCAAAGATAGCTTTAATACCGAGCTGTAAAAAAATATTATTTTTGCTTATAAATGCAAGCTATAAAATTCCGATTATTTTATCTTTTTGTCATCGTTTATTAACAAATCTTAAAATTTAATGTTGACATTATCTAAGTTATCTTTAAAATTAATTAATGTAATTCCAAGTAACGATATTTACAGTTATTATGAAAATAAAAAAGTGACATAGTTCTAGTAAGTTTGACATAAAAAATATTTCATAGAAGTATCAATACATGTTAATAATAATAATTTCCATAATCACCAACACAGTGGTGACAAATGACAATATATCTAGAGTGTTGGTTGACTATGAGTAATAATTAGGGTTGCCACCATATCAGGTTTGACCTGAATTCTTAAGTTTATATGCATAGTACCTTGACTACGTGTTTCACATTGTTATCAAGAAAAAAGTGATTGTGGGAAAACAATATACATATACATTTTTTTTTCGCCCACTATGGATCAAGTGTGGAAGACTTTAACCGACCTCCCAAAAAAAAGGTTATAATTCTTTTTGTTGTTTAAGGCAAAAGTTAAGAAGCCAATGATCATCGTTTTCATGTAAATTGACAACCCTAAATGTCATTGTATTATATTGAACGAATGATGTTAACGACTTCTTATCAAGTGGGCGTAACAGGTTTAATATTAAAAAATATCAATTACATTGAAGTTATTAAGTTACACGATTATAAAATAAGTGTAAGGAAATACTAGAAAAATGCTTAAAGACTAAGGCCCTGTCCCATAAAATTGTAAATTGTGTGATAACAATCCAACAAGCAAAATATGTAATGGAAATATGGGACTTTGTTCCCTCATCTGTCTGTGACGTCACTTCTAAACTATCTAAGGGTCTATCAGCCAGTGGCGGGACAGCCCCTTAAATTGTGAATAATCCTTATCACCTATATATTACCTTTGGTAGTAAATCGCAGAGATCGATTTCAGTTTCTATCTTGAACTTGGGTATGGTTACTTGCACCTTAGTGTCGAACATTTTATCAACTTCTCCCATTAGATCGTAGCCGTCAGCCAGTTTCTGTAGAACACCGTCCAGCCCATCGATTTCATTAGGCAGCACAATCAGCATGCTCGCTTTCTCACCCACGTAATGCATTTTCAATAACTAAAATCAAAAAGCCTTTCTATGAGTAATGAAAAATATTTTTTAAGTTTTTTAAGTCGCGTTAATATGTCACATTATATAGAGCGTGCCCACACCTAAAACTAAACTATCGCACAACTATTTAGTCTCGGGTTGGCTCTGTGAGCTGATATGGAGGTGTACACACTACTTTACAGATACAGATACAGATTTTTAGTTGTACAACTAAACAATTGAATTTTCCGCGAAACAATCGACAATCAACACACACACAAAGGCACAACTGCTTTGTGATATTTTAGTCATAGGTGTGCCGCACGCTCTAAGAATGCAATATTTGATTTCACGCAAAAACTGTATTGACCAAAGAATACGTAATTTTGAAAATTTAAAAATGTTTTCGTTTGTTATAACAAGCCCCTCTGAATTATCGGTTGGCGGTTAGTCATTTCATAAAGTTCCACTAATTGTCACGTAGTTGATATTATCATTGGAATATACATAGAGGTAAAAACATATTCTACAATTTGTGGTAAATAATAAAGGTGTATAGACATTTTAGTATATGGCCATTAAATAAACTTGTAGGCATTATGACTAACTATTCAAAACACAGTTACAGAGATTTTTTTTATAACATAAAGTGGCAAACGAGGAAGCGGCCACCTGAATCCGCCAAAATGACGAAGCGACCGCTGCCCATAGACATCGGCAATTGCAGATGCGTTGCCTACCCTTATACGACGGAGGAGTATACGCACTTAAAGTGGATATTTCTCCTTCCTATGCATCTCCTCCATCGTCAAATCTACTTCCCCTTCCCATCCTCTTTTTATAAAAAAAGGGTAGTAAAGAGAAAGGTACTTAAATTAGGCCTCCGACACCACACTCATCAGACGAAACACGGCATTGGTTCCATTACACGCCTGTCGTCTGTGTGGTCGTGGGCGTGCCGGCCCATTCGTGCCAAGATGTTAAAGCGGGCACTACCATTGTTAAAAGAGATAATAATTACGTGCAAGTCGATGAGTATTTTTGTAATTATTTACCCAGCGATAAGCTAAACTAGATAAAAAGACTTGTAACTTTACTTACGATACATAATTACCAAGGAAAAACCTGACTTAATAAAAACATTTTAAAAATGACTCGCTACATTTTAAAGACGTTCGTAAGTAAACATAGTGCAAATCTGCACTATGTATAAATCAGAAACCAAAAAATATTATTTATGTAGACGTTAAATACGCAATATTTAGAGTTGACAAAAATCGATCCCCTTACAATTAACAAATCTTAGCGAGGTCAGTCTTACTAAATTACAATGGAACTATAAAAATAATCGTCCTATCTTTAACTACATTAGCTATTATAAACAATTAATTATAACTCATTGTATGGTGCCTAATAATGGCAATGGCTAGTTTTTAACAAAGGTATCTATATCCCGATACTTAGGGCCTGTCGCACCAAATTGTAAATTGTCTGACACAATCCAACGTAAAACATGTGATCGAAATATCGGATTTAGTTCCCTTTATCTGACGTCATTTTTAAGCTATCTGAGTGTCTATCAGCCGCTGGTGGGACAGGCCCTTAGAGTCCATAAAGGAATCTCTTAAATATAGTTAGTTAGAGATTTCATCTTTTAAACTCTAACTGGAGTTTCCAATTCAAATTAAAATCGTATTATGCCAGCTAAATATAAATCCATACATTTATTTTCTCAACACAACACTGCCATAGATAAATTGATTCAAGGTCGTCTGAACCAAATATTTAAATCGAGACTCGCGCACCCACATGCACTCATCTTTGTTTATTATTCTGCGAATACCAAGATATTTTCGTTTCAATAACAATTGCTGTATTGATTTCGTTACAAAATATGTTTTAAGGAAAATTCTACAATAAAATGTTAATTTTAAAGAAATATGTTTTTAATACCTGTGCTCCTAATTCTTGGCTCTCTCCATATGAGAAGTTATCTTCCAAGTACATCATTGGTACCATCACAGTTTTCTCCGTGTCCACATTGAATGGTTGATCCAATGTATTAGCGGGGTCAAATTGTTTCTTCCATGTACCCTGAAATTAAATATCCAATAAGTTCATTCACATATACATGTGGCAGAAATGCCAATGTTAAGATGGATGTGTGGGGTAATACGAATGGCTAAGAAAGTAAATGAGTATATTAGAGGAAGTTTCATAACAGCCCCAGTGGTTGAGAAGGTGAGGAGTAAAGGTTAGCATTGGCATGTTATGCGGAGGAGTGAATTGCATGTTACAAGAAGAAAGTCAGTTATGAGTGTGGAGGCACACCGGTAGAGGTAGACCTAGAAAGAGATGGATGGAATGCGTTCAAGGTGAGGTGATCAAGAAGGGAGTGATGACCGAGATGACGTATGATAGAGTTATGTGGAGGATAAAAACCTGTTGCGCCGACCCTACGGGAGTAAGATAAGGAGGAAAATAAAGAAGTTCATTCACATATCATCATTGAGAACTACTATTATTCATTGAAAAAGACATTTGTTGGCAGTGATTTATTAAATTTAATAAATATAGCTTATGTTACTCAGATAGCATAGAATTTGAATTGTGAAAGATATTTGAAATCGGCCTAGTAGTTTTTGAGTTATTCCAAAACATGTAAAAACACAGATCTTTTATCTATAATATAAGTATAGATTAGTTTTTGCCCACAACTTCATGTCAGCAAAATTAAGAAAAAGGTGTAAAACATCTATGTGGAAACTATGTCCTGACAATGCCAATTTGATATGATGTGTTGAACCATTACAACTCTGTAGTTACTAAGTAATCATTAGTTTACTAAGTAACTCTACTTAGTAAACTAAGCATAGATTAGCTAATCCATGAGCTATGTGTTCTCCCAGAATGTGTCCTACATCTATACCAAATTTCAATAAAATCTGTTTAGTCATTCTGGAGACACATAGTAACAAACATCCTAGATGGATGCAACTTTCGCACTTATAACATGAATAAGTATAGTAGAGGCAGTATAGAAGTAGTAAGTATTTTACTCGCCTAAATTACTAAAGAAACAATATAAAAAAAGTATCACCTTAAAATACAGGGCATTAACAAGCACAAGCCGACTGTCGCTGTTCAAACTGTCACTTGAAAGGAGATTTTTAATTTTCTCATTTGTTTTACTCTCAACCTGAAAAAAAAAACCTTTATAATTTCTTATAAACAAACTCATCTAGCTTTTAGAGCGGGACTGAACATACTATGATGAGATAGCTACAGTACAAGAAGGATCATGTAATATTATGTATTTACTCTGTATATTATGCATGTAATTAATAAAATAACAGTAATTTCATCATGATTTGCAACTATTAAGGCTACAAACTCTAACAAACTAAATCTAAACTTTTACATTTACAATATTAGTAAGAAGTAAGGCAATTTAAGTTCCCAGAAACTAATGGACAAGTAATGCATGTGACTGTAAACTATAAGGAAATATTCACAAAAGTCACTATAACGTAAGTTAATTTTCTTTAAATAATGATTCAATATCAGAATACATAGAAAATGTACATTAATTTTAATTTATAAGTAAGGATTATGTCATTTAGAGATAATACAGTAGACATATTTAAATATTTAGTAATATATTTATCTAAAGATATTTTTAAACAGATAAAATATGATATGAATTGGATGTTGATGGTTTATTACTATCATATGAATATCACAATTCCCAACTGTTTCATTTAAATTGCTTTAAAAACCAAAATCTGTATTAAATAATGATTATTGAGTAAAAAATTTTAAACCAAAAAAAGAGATGGTGGTATTTCTGCCACGATCAGAAAGAAATTTGTAAAAATGACTTATTTTAAAACTATGAAAACTAAAACTTAATGTGTCTGGAGCCAGCACCTTGATACATTAAAATGTTTATTTTTAAAATATACATATATGAAAATATTCATCATATTGTTTCTATGCTGTTACATACAAGATAGCATATTTTTTATTTACCCATTTATTGATGAGTTCAGCCGCAGCTGCCCCATTACTGAAGTCAACCTTTTCAAAGGCAGCATCAAACACTTTAACCGCATCTTGTTTCAGTTGTTCATTCAGATCATAATCTCCATCCATTAAGTACACTTTGTTAGCTACATTTAGTGTCACACCTTTCACTGATCTCAAATTCGATGAAACAGCCGCAAAAGAAGAACGAACCTACAACAAAAATGAAATTTAGTTTTACATTATTTAACTAGTCATATTTGGATATTAAGATGTAATGTGTAAATGAAATTCTCACAGTAAAGAATTAAAATAATCTTCGTTTTCTTGTTCATCAATATATATTTACAGAGATATATATCCATTATTTCTCTGCATAACAATAAAACTAACTAAACCAGTGTTATGAAATATATTATATTTTCCAAGTAAATATGTAATACTCACAGCATCATCATTGGCAATCCCCAGGGAGGTTAACAATTCTTCATGAGCATTATCTGTTGTGCCCAAAGTGAGAAGAGCTAACACATATTCTGCTGACAATGGAGAGGAAACAACACTTGAACTCTTATCCAGTTCCTATAAGAAAATGTTGATTTATATTGTACTTATCTTTGGTAAACAAATAATATGTAAAAAACATTAAAAAAACTTACATTGCAAAACCTCGCCGAGAATTTTGCGATAGCGGAAGTCACAGCCTTGTCACTCATATTGTCAGATGAAGAAAACACAATTAAGTCTGTTAAAATTAGTAGAACTGAAAAATAAAAGAACATTTAACAGACGTCTGGTCTTCAGTAAACACTCGCCGATAATGCAAATAATGTACGCTGCCCGCACTTTTTTATCTTTAGGAATGATATCATCGCAACTTCGAAACATTTTACACTGAATTAGTCACCACAGCTTACCTATGCTTAGAATAATAAATATTATGCGATACAAAACACTCTGCCTGGCTTTCCTTCGTATTTGTTACATTAAATCCTTCGCATTAGCAGAACATAAACTTACCTATGTTAATAAACGTCCGCATCGACAATAATAAAATGTTACGTGTGTGCTATAGTGAACAACTAATGATTAATTTTCCGAATTCCATTTATAGATAAGAAAAGACGGTCAAAGCTTGGTATTTCGAAATGTAAATCGCTGTACTTATCGGCCTTATCAAAATCAATGAAATTTCGTCAATAAATCAAGTGTAGTGATTCACTTGAATAAAACATGTTATTGTTTCGTGTGGGTTTCTATTGCCGGAATACAAGAACACGATCGTATTGTTGTCTCTTTTCTTTTTTTTAAGACAACGAGAGCTATGACAATATTGTTTTAGTACTTGTAGGTAATTTGTTTCTCTATGTAGTGTAAACCGTGAAATGAATGCACTTGGTCTTGCTTATAATCTAACTTCTGTTTTTCGTTATTTTGTTATTATAATTGTTGTAAAGAGATGTATGACAATTGTCAAAACAGTTTATGGTCTATGGTGTTTGACTATGATTTTGACAGTGACAGGTTGTTGAAAGATTTCATTGCTGCCAGGTAGATTGTCTCAGTTTACCATAAAATATTTTTTCGCTAAAAAATGTTATATTGTACCACAAGGATATTGTGACTTTTGACTGTGCACTTTTTGACATTGACAGGATGGCGCCTCTTAGCGTTTAGGGTTACCAGTAACATCTATAAAGGTCAACGTTTCTATAGCTATTTTTAAATTTTTTGTATTCGAATAGAATTCACATACTCCCAGTATGTGAGTAAAAAATCTTCGAATACCTCCGAATCTATCGTCAAAACCCGTAAAATTAATGTTTTAATTATCAAAAGTAAAGTGACATATTATACTGACGATACCCAATTAAACCGCTTATCTCCTCCAGAATCATCCTTTTTATAATTAAGAGAGCGCGAAGTATATTTAGTATTTACCATCCAAATAAGGACAAAATACCTGCCAGATAGGGGGAGTGCTCAAATTCGATGTCTGGGATATATTTGTTTATCGACAAACGTGTTAACGAAAATCGAATTAAACTGATCCTTATGTTGATTGATTTTTCTGTAATGCTGGCCACTGTAGTCATTAAAACGATTATAGTTCAACATAAAGAAAATTATTCTGTATAAAAATCTGTCATTTTCTCGGACCAACAGTTTCTAAAAAACTTGCAAAAATTCCGATTGATAGAAATGTAACATAGGTAATTGCATTTTTTAATAAAAATAAAATAAAACAAAAAAAGACAAAATGAATATTCGTGCATTAAAAATGAAAAACATTGTTGGAATAAGAAATTACAGGCTATGTAGCCCGCCGAGACCGCCAGGTGAGTGCGGCTGTAACCCGCAAGTGCCAAGCTACCAAACCATTATGCCACCGCCGTCCACATGTCGGGTGACGGATATACCTCCTAATCCCTGCGCGCCTCGGTACCACTACGGCAAAGGAACGTGGCGGAGATATAAATACATGGTATTTTTCATTGGATTTCCTCTCATATTAATTCAAACTTTACATGCTTTCGGCCATAAATCCCCTATGAAGGAAAGCTGTCGAGATTACGACTTCATGCGCAAACGCATTAGAAGATATCCGTGGGGAGACGGACGTGCCACTTTGTTCCACAACGACCGCGTAAACCATCTACCTGGAGAATGCGAACCGCCCCCGCTGGACTGCGACTGATATAACTTTGTCTTTGCAAATTCGGTAATCCGCCACGTGTATATGAAGACAGTTGAATTTTACGATACAAAATTCGACAAAGGAACATTTATTTTTTGTTTACGCCTACGTCAGGTGTCAGAATGAAAGATATATAAATAGCGATTGTCCCCACATTCATGCGCAGTGATTAAAGTTGGGAAAGGGCATGCGGCTATGGACCGCCAGGGCGGGCGGCGAAGACGGCGACGGAGGCGGGGGTGGATCGATAGGGAAGCTGACGTCAGTGAGGGCCCGCGCGCCATTGGCCCCGCCGGCACTACCGAGCGAGCGTCCGTGCGGAGTGGCGCCGCGGGCACAGCACCGCAGCACGCGGCGGCCGCGCACCGCCGCGACCCTCCGGCCCCGCGGCCCGCGCCATGGCCGACATGCCGGACCTCTCGCACCTCACGCCCGAGGAGCGCGCCATCATCGAGGGCGTCATGATGCGCCAGAGGCAGGAGGAGCAGCGCGAACACGAGATTATGAGGTGCGCCCCACGACCCACGCCCGCTAGCCCACCCCGCCCGATCCCACCCTTTCGTGTCTTGTCCGCTGCCTCATCTACCACATGTGAGTGCCGTGACCCCATTTTGTTAATATAAAATGGTTACCTTGAATAGTAGAACTAGAATTAAATGTACAAAGCTAAATTTTCAACAGAGCGTTTTATCTTCTGCAGTTATATCATGATTATATATCTAGCGTAGAATCGTGTATATTTAGAAAATACACTGTAACAAAGGAAATAAAATGCGAGATGCATTTTTCGTTGTACATTTTAGGCGTAAAGTACTGAAACCCCGACCCCGTAAAAACATTCTTCGTTCGATCACGGAATAGATAGAGAGCGGCGCATCGATATCAAATAGAGTGCAATAATTTAATTAATTAGACAAAGTTTGATTGTTATTACATACTCCTACTTCTGTTAGGTAATATGAAATTACCAATATTATTATAAAAATTGGTAATGGTTTTATTTACTAAAAGCTGATTTTTTTTAAATAACTTTTTGCTAAATGTAGGTACACAAAATTTGCTTACTGACATTTCTTCTATTATTCTGTATTTTATCGTAAATGTTTTATTAATATGTTTGACAATTCTATTCTATTAAAGTGAGCTATTTTTCATGGTACAGTAAGTGATAAGGTATGGCTTATGTCCACGATTTGTTTTTTGTGATAGAAAACGCTGAGTGTACTTGGTTGATTTGATGTAATTTTTACAGACAAAATTTTAGACAAAAAGAAATAACATATTCGCATACAGTAAAATAATGTAGAGATCTAAAATTTTTAATGTATCCTTGCATTTGCGTTGATCGTTTTTTTACATTTAGATATGGTATGTACAGTCACTTTCTAGGAGGTATACTTTTCCCAAAGGTAAATAGTCTATAAAGACTATTTTATCAAAAAATAATTTCGAAAACCTAACTTTCCTAATGTCACCGAAGAATGGAACGAAACTCTGTTATTATTTCTTATCGATATGAGTTTCTCATTATCTGTTTTTATCGTAAATGCTTTTTCGTGTTCCCCAACTAACCTGCAAGCGCTTTATCAAAACTTAAATCAACGAAACAAAATATTAACTGTTTGGAGTTATTTTATTTGTAGTTTTTGGTAGAATTTGAGCGAAGCTTGCCAGTCAATGATTGTAAATTAATGTAATTTAATTAACGGACATAATTAAGACTGTAAATAGATGCTCATCTTCATAACCGAAACTATAATAAAAAAAACCTTTACGTTCAAATTAAGAATGTACCGAACTGTAGAATAGATAAAATCAATGCTTTTATTTTTCACTTTGTATTTACGGTCCTTCTCTCGTACGATCAGAAGTTAAAGAATAAAATCCTATTGAATACATTATGTAACTGTCTTTTTTATATATTTTATATATTAAAATACTTTTCAAAATGTTAAATCTTAAGTATTTGTTATTTCTGATTTTTATTCCTATAAGACTGTTTTATGATTTTTATGTATTAATGGAAAATAAAAATGCATGTTTTGCATTTTAAAAATCTGTTTTCTTTTTCATTAACAAACTTTATATTTCAATGATATCTTGGCGATATTAGGTAACATGTATAGATAAGGTCCTTCGGGTGAAACCTAAGTCTTTGAAATGTCTTTTTTTGTGTAGCGCTCGTTCCGAACACAAAATTGCATTGTCAACGTGAGTTATCTATTTGGTCATTACAGGAATAACGACTACAAATCGCCTTAGGCCAACTTTTTACGATTTAATTTCTTATTTTAAAGTGCTTCTCGTACTAGCGGAAGTTGTCGGTAACTTTGTCAAACACGTTCACCTGTTCGCACAATTTCCTTAAAAAGCCGTACAAAGTTTACTTTACGAATTTATACATATGATGTATTTTTTAAAGATGCAAAATCTGTTAAAAAAAATCAGATACCTACAAAAAGAGACACGAGTCAGCGATAAATTTGAAGATTGATACGATAGCATCGATAATTGGGAGTTCGTGCTCAATGGGAATAGAAGAGATTGCTTCCACAGATAACAGCATTGTAAGTGGGCGAGACATGGCGTCATTATCTAGTACATTCGTATAATTATGAAAACAACAGAAAAAAACCTAATAAATCTAATGATTTAACATTAAACGTTAATTATTTTTACTCCAGCGTTTAGCTTAATCTTACCTATATTATTATAAGTATAATAAAGCGTACACACACACTTTGTTGCCTAAGATGTCAGCAATTACGGCATATTTTTTAATAATTCTTTTTTTTAATAAAGAGCCCTACACTTACGTTTAGGCTATATGTTTTCACGCCATTAAACTTAGGGGGTAGGTAAATATTTTGGATAAAAACCCTAATGTGGAAAAGAGACCATAAGTTGCTGCCAACATCAAGAAAGCGAGGTTGTCAGCGTCATGTCATTTTGACATTTGCAATTGATAATTTGACACATGTAAACAATAAAATAAAATAAAATTTTAAGTCGCAGGGGAACAGCTAGTAAATGTTATAAATGCGAAAGTTTGCATGTTTATATAGTTATCTCAAAGAGACAGATGCAGTCTTATCCTTATTGACTTACAGTGTACAATTAAACCCGCTTGGGTACAGTCTGTTGTTTCTTCGAAACCATTTTTTATTCTTTGCATTAACAAAATTCAGTCAGAAATACATTAAAAATTATTTCAGTTTAAGTAAATGAAATTGCTGCAGCAATTATAGAGGCGGGAAATTTTTACATTGTTCCACTTTCTTGTTATTCAAGTTAAAATCTTTTGTCTGGATCATGTTTACTGTAAACCTAGAAAACATAGCTAAAACATGACATTTTACATCTGATGTAATATAAAAATAGCGTGTCCGCATTATATAAATGCTATAAACACATTAGTTAAAAACTGCATTGTACAAATGCACAATACGACTTACGATTTATTCAGGTAGAGAATTCCTGCAAAGAATATGATGAAAACTAACAGTTTTTGAGTTACCTACAATGGTCTTAGATTTTGTGGAAATCTTAGTATTTTGAATTCATTGTATATTTATTTTTCTATTTCTGACTCTTTAGGAGGCGGAAGAGGCAACTGCTCTTCTGAAGCCGATATCACCAGTTACATATATTTTTTTAAAATGAAAGACTTACAAATTAATGTATGTCATTCCAGCCACGTATTCTCCGAGATAGTAGAGAATCTATAGGGACTTACGATCGATTTAGAAAGCCGCCTGCCATTTCTGAAAACGCGCCTTAATATTTAAAGATTTCTATGATGTATTTGCGTTTATAACGTGAAACCAATTTTTGAAGGGACTTTTGAGGATAGCTTTTGTGTTTATGTAGGAATGTTATACGCTGCTTTTTTAATTCCACGTCGATGAAGTCGGGAGCAACATCCAGTGCTATCTAACTAATATTATAAATGCGAAAGTTTAGATGGATGGATGGATGGATGGATGTTTTTTAGAGTTTGTAGCCTTAATGTCCGAACGGATCTGGATGAGATTTGGCAAAGATGTAGAGCAGAGTATGGAAAAACACACAGGCTACTTACTTTTTTTTTAATACCACGCGGACGGAGTCGCAGGCCAAAGCTAGTACTGTATAAATTTGTCACATAAGTTATATTTCTGTGGAGAAAAATAGGTCAATATTAATTTAACTTTAATGAAATTGCAGAAGATTGAATGAAAATCTTGACCTATTAAAACTATAAAAAGATATGCCTACATTTTGTACTCAAATCTACTTTAATAAAATCTACATTTCCTTAATTATCTTGACATTATTTTTGACTATACACAGTCTATAATTAACATAGAATTGTGATACGCGCACAATAGGAACAAAAGGGTTATTCTCTGAAGTACATGGTTAAACGAGAAGCGTCTGAATTATACAAAAGAAATCTCAAGCCGTTTAATTAAGCCTACTGTTAATCAGACGGGTTTCACGGGAGATAGAATTGTAGTATACTTGCTGCTCGAGGTGGGTAGTCATTGCCGTTTGCCGTCGTTACGTTCGGAAAACTGATAACAGTCAATTCGATTAAGTTATATTATCTCATTTATTTCTACCACTAATTTATAATTCGCGACTATCTTGATTATTGTAATATTGGCAACAAACGATGGATCTGCACTTAGCTAACCGTCGAGTTTCAATGGCTTAAAACATTTTAAAAAACATATTGTAGTCT
>NW_013527359.1:4297568-4299659 GCF_000836215.1 Papilio polytes | reverse complement strand
AGACCAGCCAGGACTCCGCAACCAAAGACTCGGGCATCGATACCTCTAGCACTTTCACCTCCAGTGAAGATTCCAATAGAGGCGATTGCCCAAAGGTACTTTACATTCACTCCCTAAAGATATTTCAGTTACGTTCAACGCAGCTGAAGCGATGTTACATTTATGATTGAAGTTTTTTTTAAAGCTTAAGGGCATGGTGTTTAATAATTTTATATAAGATGTAATAATTTATACATTCCTATAACCGTTAGGTCGTTTGCTACTGTATATTATTCGGTACCGATATATTCATATTGTCGAGCTGTTTTTTTGGTTAAGGCATATTTTTGTTTGGCTGCGGCATGATTGCATCGGCGGGCATGTGTCGGTTCTTACTGGATGTGCTCATTGTGAACTTGTGTTATCTTGTACATTTCTACATAAGGATCAAAATTCTTTAATTTTAACATGCTAACATGAACAGTTCCCGCTGAACTGGCAAGTGTCAATGGACGGGACGCGTATGATCGGGCACATGGTGCTACGCAAGAGCGTAGTGGAAGGCAGCTCGCATTCTTCCGCTGCTATTCTGGGCCTCAAGGTGGTGGGCGGCAAGATCCTGCCCGATGGAACTCGCGGCGCCATCGTCGAGAAAGTCAAAAAAGGCTCAATAGCTGACATAGAAGGACAGCTTAAGATAGGTAATTTTCTGTCTTTCTAATTTTGTGGCAGACACTGGGCTAGGTATAAAAACATCACATATAAAAATGGATACGACTTTAGGTGACGAAGTACTCCAGTGGAATGGCGTGCCACTGCAGGGCCGCAGCGCGGAGGAAGTCGCTGCTGTAGTTGCCAACAGCAAGCACGATTCGCACGTCGAGCTAGTGGTCACTCGGCCTTTTTCCGCAGCACGCACGCCCTCGCAGCCATGGAGGACTCATAAAGGTAACACGATTTTGCCGACCCCACATTTTAGATGAACTCATTTGGATACTTAACTAACTCGAGCTATATTTTTTATTTTTATCTTTGTAATTCAGAGGTATACACGGAAGTGATGGGTGGTTGCGAAAAGCCGAGCGTACTGGTGACGTCTCCGGGCTCTCCCGACCTGCACTCTCGCCGTCGCTCTGGAAGACACAACTACACCGCCAACGTCGCCGGACGCATACAGGTTATTACATACGATGAATTAAGACTTTACGGAATTTAAAACAATTGCGTTTTTCAGTAAGAATCCTGTCTGTGCCGCGTATCTTCTGTTAAACATAGCAATATGAATGTCCAATAGAATCAAATCCACAGTCATGCATTGTCACGAACTTCTTAAGAAATTTCAATGGGCATGTGTTGTTTGTGCAGTTGAAGGTGTACTTCGACATCACGGCGCTGCAGCTGCTGGTGACGGTGGTGTCGGCAAGCGGGCTGACGCCGCGGCCGGACGGCTCGCCACGCTGCCCCTACGCCAAGATATTCCTGCTGCCCGACAAGAGCGAAAAGAGCAAGCGCCGCACCAAGACCCTCGCCAACACGCTCGAGCCGCGCTGGAACCAGACCTTCGTCTACTGCGGAATACGGATAGCAGATATCAAGAAGAGGGCCTTAGAGGTGAGACTTTGTAAATAAGGCGGTTATAACATTATGAAATAGACAAGAGTCTATTTTTTGTATGGCAATATGTAGATTTAGGCTTTGTTCTTTCGCCCATAATTCGAAAGTATGAGAGAAGTCTTCTGCTTTCGAAACTTTGTGAGTCTGCTATCAACATTTAGTTATCTATGAAATTCTTTTTTTGTTAAAGGTCACCGTTTGGGATCTCAATCGTTACGGTCCTAACGACTTCCTCGGGGAGGTTCTTTTGGACTTGGACAGTGTTCTTATGAATCACGAACCTAACTGGTATTTACTGAAGGCTCACGAGGATATCAGTTTCAGTGTAAGTAATTATTTCTTACTCTATTCTTCACATTTTATTTCTCTTTCAATTTACAACGTTGCGACGTCGTTTATAGAGTGTGGGAGAGTGATAGTTTATAGTTACATCTCCGTAGATCAAAAAGGAAAAAGCAGAAGTAGTAATTTTTACGCTTCTCTGAGAGGTTACGATTT
>NW_013527359.1:4295051-4295892 GCF_000836215.1 Papilio polytes | reverse complement strand
CTCTACCCTTACATCACAATAAATGAAACAGAGATAACGCCTTCGAGTAAGGTCTATCTTGTCGGTAATTTAGACGACAATAAAAATCTAATGTCCTACCGAACCTTACTTTTGTACATTACCATATATTCCCGCATTACATAATCTATTTATGAAAACGATACGTAGTGTTGCTTCTTAGTGAATTAGAGTAGTAAATAGTTTTAGTAAACTAAGATGTTGCACCAAAAAAATATGGTGACCATAGAAACCTAGAAATTCACCGAAATGTGTCTGTCGTCTACATGGGTCCGACATTCAAAAAAAAACTAATTTGCGTAGGTGTATCAAATGTTTATGTGTGAACGCGGTGTAGGTTGGGAGCGTCACTACGCGGGCCTGTCGGACTCGGAGCTGGCAGCGCGGGGCGGTGGCGGGGGCGGCGGCGCGGGCGGGGGCTGGGCGCCGCGTCGTCGGCTCTCGCCTGACGCCGCTGCAGGGGACTCTGACCTCGAGTCTGTCGCCTCCGTCACTTCTAGCGCCTTCAGCACACAGTCCGAGCGGCCGCGGCCCACACGCATGCTCAGGTAACACATACGCTATACATTCCTCCCACATTTTTTTTTTAATAAATATATGGTCTAGCTCTAAAATTTGAATATATCTGCAAAATTAATATACGTTTTTTAATGTAATTATTTACATAATTTTACAGCCGAAAACGTCCCAATTCACATCACAGTAATTTATTTTCACACGATAATGCTCCTATTTCCATAATTCATTATGATAGTCAGGATCCTAGTTGTTTATTGCCGAGTTATGCTACAGCCACCAAAGACGAGCAATCGGTGCATCAACC
>NW_013527359.1:4293761-4294977 GCF_000836215.1 Papilio polytes | reverse complement strand
GAGCTCGAGCTGCCCCGAACGTTCAAACCCGCCCCGTTCACATAAAACAACAAAAAGTATGAAAAACCGCGAGTATCTTCCAACTGTTGCAATTCATCAGAAACCTATTATGTACGCAGATGAAAAATGCGACTTACCTAAAGCTCGAGTACGCTTCGATCAACCGTTAAAATTTGAACATTATGATAAAACTCTTGAACATTATAACAATCATGGTCCAGAAAATTACAAGACCTATGAATATCAACATTTAGTGGCGCCTAAATATTTGAACCGCAAAAAAACATCCGATTTCAATTTTATTAATAAAGTTCACGAACCAAGAGTACATTTTTCCTCTCTAAGCGATGACACGGACGCATATAATCTTAGTGCTAACCTTGCATTTAGTGTCAACCTGGACGAGACCCAATACGATGAGCCAATTTCACAATACTACGGATACGAGAGTGATGGTAGCATAGCCGAAACTACAATCCATGTTAATGTAGCAAAACAAAGTAAATTCACTGTTGATCCCCGCAACATTAACGATACTCGAACGATTGACATAAAAACTCCTGAATCTCCCAGCACTATTGACTATTTTGATTTGTTACCTCATAACAATAAAAAGAGGATACTATCGCTAAATCTCAGATCCAATTATGATAATTTTAGATACAATAATTTGTCTGATGAATTTCTATTGCCTCAAAGTAACAGAACCCGTACTTCGGAAATAGAAGAAACTCCATTAGGATATAAAAGAAATATAACATCTAAGAAACACCGAAATCTTCAGAGAAGACACACAATTTCTTATTCAAATAATTATTTGACCCCGGATGAAATTAGTAATGTTTATAGCAAGATTTCTACTCCCTCTTTACATAAAAGATATGAGGAAAAACAATGCGATACGAGAGAACACGACAGGGGAATACTGAAAAGAAAAACTAACTTAAATAATATTAGTAAAAATCCTTTTGTAAAAGAATTTCCTTTACCGACGTCCCCAAGTTCTCCTTATTCCACATATCCACCACCATCAGTAAGGGCGATTTCATCAATTATAAAAACTGCTCGTTCCAATTCTTTAGATTCTGATGATCATTTAGATAGAGATTTTAGTACGGTAGCTAATTCGAAGTGTGTTGCTCTTTCCACCTCAAATGTCGACTCGCTTCGCCGCGCGCACCTCCCTGCCGCCCCACACTCGCCGCTCGGTGACATA
>NW_013527359.1:4292407-4293597 GCF_000836215.1 Papilio polytes | reverse complement strand
ACAGTTCACCAGGAGTCTGAGCAACACCGACGCTCCAGACGAGAAAGCAGGTACTACATTTATCCGTAAAGCTTTCATATCACAAGGTCAAAAAAACAACGATCACAAAATCGATGAACAAGAACCTCACTGTGAATGACCGAAAAATATCAATGTTTTTGTTTACAAGATGGCAGCCTAAGCGACACGGCAATCGGAGGCAACAGCGAGATGGAGCCTACCAGCGACGACGCCTTGCTGAAAGCTGAGCCCAGAGACTATTTCGGACCTGGAATGGGAAAGAAAAGCAACTCAACGTCGCAGTTATCCGCTACCGGTGAGTTTCTACTTTTTACAGTAAATGAATTCGTTGCCGATACTAAAAGATTATTATGTTCACAGAGAGAGACTTCGAAGCACAAATACCACTTTGATTTATCTTACACCTTATTATTTTAATCGTACATATAAATCTCGCTCGACAGGACGAAAAAGAAGGTTAGGTTTTGGTAAGCGGGGGAAAAATTCGTTTACTGTACAACGAAGCGAGGAGGTGGTGCCCGGGGAGATGCGGGGCGGGGCGGGGGTGTCGCGCGCCTCCTCCGCCTCCAGCGAGAACGATGACGACAGGTTCGCTGCGCACGCGCAGCCTCATTAGCGCAGCGCTAAGCGACATTGACACAATAGTGCGGTACCGGGCGGCGGTAGATCTCATCTCTGCTCTCACACAGATCTCGCCCGCTATGAGACGACAGATTCGCGTGCAATTAGCCTCGCTAAGACATTGGAAGCACCAATGTCTATCAACCGTTCTATACAGCATGCCAGAATGTCCACGTCAAACTTAGAACTCAATGTGCGATGTTGCTTTTGTAAAGTCGGCTAGTGTAGAGCTTGAATTTGCCAATTTATTCGATGAGAGCACAGTTTTGTTCAAAGTTGAATTTTGAAGTAAAATAATACTTAGTAGCTCATGTATGTAGAATCATTATTATGAATATCTGAGGCGAATGCTTTAGAAGCGATCGCAGTTTACATTAACAAATATCTGATCATGTATTTCTTTAAAGAAAATAACTTATTTGTACATACACCGGTAGGGATGGACGCAAGCGGGATTTAGGCTTCGCATACAAATTGGCAAATGTAATATTTTAAATATGTATATTGTCGTCCTGGGTGTCGGCGACCTAGATGTTCTTTGCTAACAC
>NW_013527359.1:4286687-4292046 GCF_000836215.1 Papilio polytes | reverse complement strand
GCCCGCGCTGCCGCCCGCAGACACAACTCTCTGTTGTCAATGTGCATCGATGTTGTCCGCGTCTTCTTTACTCTCCACCTCTGTGTGCCTCTCGTCTTGTAAACGCATGGCGCTGTTTCGTATTGGTGTTTTTTTACTTCACTCTATCTGTCAGCACGCACGAGTCTTCTCGGGCATACGCAATGCACTCCCTTCAATGTGTCAGTTTGCAGGAATTGATTTGAAACGCAGAACGAAACGCTATCGTTAAAGCTTTTGATATACAATGAATTTATCGTATGGAGGACAGATATTTGTACCGTTAGAAGAGTCATTATGCACGAATCTCCTTGAATGTTGTGTCGCTTGAACATTTATTTGTATCGAGTCAACGTTTTGTGAACGCAACTTTGCATGGCACCACTTCAACATTCACACGCAATCATTTGTTATCAGTTTAAAATATTCAACAACAATTTTTGCTGCTATTCTTCAGTCATAACAAATTTCTTATCAATAAATTACAATGTTTATCACTATATTGATAGTCTCGAGTTAAAATAAAAGTATTTATATAACATTATAAATAGATGCAATAACACTTTAATGCTGTTTTTACATTCGTAGTTTTTAATCATTTATAAATAAGCTTTACATTGTGCATTAAGCTAGCTGTAAATATTCTATACGTATGTAAATACTATACTCATTAAACCTTTTAAAACCCCTCTATTTAGTATCCGACAGATCTGATTCTATTTTCTACTGTCTAATATCGAACTCTATATACCCTTTGCCTAACTCAACATTCACCCAAAGACTACCGCCCTCTTCTCACTATTGTATCAATGTTGTTTTTGTAAGTTTTGTATTTTTGTCTATCACATAATGAGTACTAGTAGTAGTGAATCCATATTTCTCTAATCATTTAGTTTGTACCTACGTGACTTCCCTTTTGATATTATATTCGAGAAGATAATACTATGCATTAAAATTAAAATTCTTAATTATTTTCTAATTCTCTTTATTAGTGAAAATTTTAATGCATAATGCAAATAAATAATTTTATGGAATCCTTTGAAAATTAAATTCAAGGAAATCGATTATTTACATCTATACTGATATTGATTAGATCTGAGTCTAACACCAAAATGTGTAAAATTATTAGATTTCTTTTAAATTGGCAAACTAACCATTGCATGAATTTTTATTCGATCACGAAAAGTTTGTAGTGTTTTTAACACGTTCATGCCACGAACTAACTTGCTAATGGTAGTGGCATTCAAAGTGTTAGAGAGTAGGAAATTAGATATAAAATTGTATGTAAAATGCGATATCAGATGGTCCCCTGGGATGCGAGGGTCTGGGTCCTCGGACGGTGGAGGGCTGTCGGACTTTATCGACGGCCTAGGTCCCGGCCAGCTAGTGGGCCGGCAGCTGCTCGGCGCGCCCACGCTAGGAGACGTCCAGCTTTCTATGTGCTATCAGAAAGGATTCTTAGAGGTTAGTATACATTTTTAAATTCATCAAGAAGATGGACTTAGCATATAAATCACTTTTTTACTATCGTTACAACTTAAAAATTCCGAGCAACACTTCTTGTCAGGATTCCCGCGCCATTCTAATACGTCTAATGACATTGACAGCTGTCAGTTAGAGATGTTACGTTTATACATATATTCTAGTGTTGCGCCAATTCTTCAGTGCCCTCTACTTAACAGTACTGAGACAATATTGGCGTAAGAATTTTAGCGAATTTTCGTTTAATTCCGCCTACATAGAAGATTGTACAATAAACAGTTTAGATTAGTGATTTCCAAAATGGTTAAGGTCGGTGGTTTAGGTCGGGGTCCTCAAGAAACCTGATGAGGTTGCACAATGGCAAAATGATAAATAGGGTTCATAAATTAAGTTCATAATTAAGTAAAAAGTTAGTATACGAGATGCGTGTGAATCTTTGACGTAGGTGGAGGTGATCCGTGCGCGGGGGCTTCAAGCGCGGCAGGGCAGCCGCACGCTGCCGGCGCCCTACGTGAAGGTGTACCTGGTGAGCGGCAAGCGCTGCATCGCCAAGGCAAAGACCAGCACCGCACGACGCACGCTAGACCCGCTTTACCAACAGACGCTTACCTTTAGAGAAAACTTTAAGGGATGCATTCTACAGGTAAGTCGAACAGTTACTTGTTACGGACTGATTTAGTTATAGAAAAAAAATAGGTTTAATTAAGCGTACGGTACGGTTGTAGAGAATACGAATTCGATATCCACAAAAAATATGAAATAAGAAAATTCGTAGGTTAGGATTTCTATGTAACTAAACAATCTTCTTAGTGTTATTGTCATAAAAGATAAGGATTATCTTTTAATTTAAATACTCTTATGAAATAGGTAACGGTGTGGGGCGACTACGGTCGCATCGAAGGCAAGAAAGTGTTCATGGGCGTGGCGCAGATAATGCTAGACGACCTCAATCTTTCCAACATTGTCATAGGATGGTACAAACTTTTCGGAACTACTTCTTTGGTAAACACTTTTTATACTTTCAATGCTACTGGGATTATGTATTATAAAATTACCATAAAAATACTTAATTATGATATTTTCTGTTTCAGTAACTATCGGTTGGACGACTTGTTCGTTCAGGCGTCATGTATATCAACACAATAAAAATTAAATTTGTCCATATAATAACTAGTGGTACTGCTTTAATATCATAATAAAATGCAAAATATCTTAAATATAGGACATTTTCTATAAAACAAAAGTTATAAAGATTTGTATTTTAATTTCGGTTTAATTTCTTTGGGACGCCTACCGATTACTTGACTAGCATTTTATAGCAAAAAAAAGACAAAGTGTATAGTGTAATCGATAATTATGTATAAGTATTAAAAAGCCAAATTCATCTTGTGTTTTCTTTGTAAACTTGAAGTTGTAATACAGTAAAAATAGCCTAAAACCTAATTATCACCGCTACAAATAAGTACTATAATAAAACTATAAAATTGTAAAAACAATTTTTATTACATGTAGGTCATTTTACATAATAGTAGATAAAATATTGCATATATTTAAACTAACCACTTGTATACTTACACACCATCAGTCGCAGCGCCGACAATGTTCATGTACTTGTCAAATATGATTGTCAACAAAGAACAAACCAAAACACCAAAGTAGAACAAACTGAGAGACAATCTGAAAGTGGAACACCGCGAAGTGACCTGACTGTACCGATCCTTGGAATTTATATTTCCATATCCTTCATTCTTTTTGAGAATAACAGAGATAAAATTTTTACAGTAATTCAGCGATATCTGGATATCTAACACGAAAATTTGCGAGTATTCGTAACGTCAACAAAGTATGAGACTTGACCAATTAAAAAACTAATACTTTATCAATGGCGTTTCGATACTCGTAAATTTTAATACGAGACTCACAGAACTAACGAAAAATATTTTCGATTTTATAGTAATAACTTTATCAGACAGAATAATACAAAAAAAAATGTAAAACTCTACGACAATAGTATTTAAAATCAGCTGATCAAATATGTATTTTGAACTAATATAGTTCTACTTCAGTGTCACATATAACATTTCATTTGTAACAATGTACAGCCTAACCGAGAATATAAAATTCCTAGACTTCCATTTTTATTGTGAAACGAAATTCTTGATTTCTAATTCCTGGTTAAACTATACAAGTGAATACTTAAGAAAGGCATCCAACATTTCGATCAAGGTCCATACTTTAATTATACTAAGTTGTAGTGATCGTCAGTTTACAAACTAACGGGTCACTTAGTGCAGCAGCTGTTTGGGCTGCTTGGAGGGCGAAGCGCCCGGCAGCCGGCCTTCGCCCGCGCGCTTCACACCTGTTGATTTTATATCTGAAACAACATACGTACCGTTTACAAATATGTTACTATGATTTACATAACATAGATTAAATACGATAAATTGCATAAAGTGTCATAAGCCATTATGACACTGGAATAATGTGTTGCCTTCACACATATCTTGAAATTTCTTATATGTGCAAAATGCATCAAGTGCAAGAAAAAAACTACTTAAAGCCGTCGGTCCCTCATTGATGATATTTTAATCATATGTATTTTCCTTGAAAACATACGTAACAGTATGTTATTGTGACTTACATAAGGTAACCTTGATATTATAAAACTAATCGAATAGGGGTTATGAATCAATTCAAATACAATTTGGGTGAAAACTAGGTAAGCTTAAATAAAAGATTATTTTTAATTTACCATTTTATAATTATAATAAGTAGACAAACTTCATTTATGTACAAACTGTTCAAGAATATAAAAAACCACCATTATAGAAATATGGAACCGTATAAGTTACGTGAAAGCAGACTTTGAAGAATTATATAGACTAGATATAAGGAATTACAATTTTTTCACCAGTAACTGTATTGAAAGGTACTATGTTAGTTGTCGAGTTTAGTGTCACCTCGTATCCTTGTATTGACATGTTATAAAACACTAGCATTCTTCCGCGACTCCGTCCGCGTGGAATTTTAAAAAACAAAAGTTAGTAGCCTGAGAGCCTATGTGTTTTTCCAAACTATCTACCAGACTATACCAAATTTCATTGAAATCCGTTCAGTCGTTTAGGCTATAAACTATAAAAAACATCCATCGATTCATCCATCCATCCATCTAAACTTTCACATTTATAATATTAGTATAGTAGTATAAAATAAACTAAACAGTATCACAAAATAAAACAAACATTTGAATTATGTTATAACACCTACAGGCAGGCGATTCATTTATATACAATTAATTATATTGACATGTAGTTTTAAGGACCTATTAACAGACAGCGTTGATGGATCATGTGAAAAATATCTTAAGTGAAGTGTCAACTATGCTATATATTTTTAAATCTCTTTGGCTGAAACTGAAACCTTTCTATAATCTGGGATAGGATTTTTATATTTTGGGTTTGTCTATACTGAATTATCGATAGGACGTATACCTGTAGATGTGGATAGTATTGAGAGCAGATTACCTTGCAGCCACCTGACTTGCGTGGCGGGCCCGTAGCCCTTGTCGTTGCGCGCCGCGATGCGGAAGATGATGGCGGGCTTCGTGGAGGAGTCGACGTGCGCGGAGCTGAGCGAGGCCACCGGCACCACGCACGTGTTGGCCTTGCCGCAGTACACGCGCACGAACGCCAGCTGAGACTTCGCCGCGTCCTGCACACAGTTTACCAGTGTTAAAGCCTTTTTTTATATCTTTGCACTGCACGATCGGCTCGCCCGGTGGAATACCACAACCACACAGAAGAAGTTAAGTGGGAGCAATTCCGCGTAGTCTGATGAGTATGCTGTCGTAGGCCTAATT
>NW_013527359.1:4273813-4284491 GCF_000836215.1 Papilio polytes | reverse complement strand
TCATAGTGAGCAGTGGCATAGACTCGCTGACGGAGGGCATGGTGTCCGCCACACCCTCCATCTCAGACGTGTCCGCGTCACTGAAACTTTACATTAATATTTCACACACAGTCGCATATTAGGTTCTAATTCAATGCTAAGGGAGCATTAGTATTGAGTATGAATAAGGAAAAACTTAAGGAAAAATAATAATCAAATAACAGTGTGGAAGGAATGGTTGTTGTCACTAAGTGTTGATTTTCCATACTAATATTATAAAGAGGAAAGATTTGTATCTTTGTATGTATTGACATAACTCAAAAACTACTGAACCGATTTAAAAAATTCTTGCACCATTAAAAAGCTGTATTATTACTGAGTAGCATAGGCTACGTTTTTACTATTTTTTTTAATTTCACGCGGGCAAAGTTGCGAACAACAGCTTGTGTAATATAAATTACTACTGAAGGGACTATTTTTGTGACTAAAGAAACTAAATGTGGATAAAACTAGGGGTATCATAGTGATTTTTAAAGAACCATACTCATTAGGTGGCTGTGTTTGTGGCAGTATAGAGAAGGAGTGAAGCGCAGCGGGGCCATTGGCAGTTGATGTGATCAGAGCCGCTTCAATCTGCCCACTACTGGATATATCTGCCCCACCTTCTGCTGTACTTGAACTGTAAAAGTGTTACAAAGAATTTTTTACTTGATTTTTTTCTATTTCATAACTAAATGTTATTAGACACCAGAATATTATTTAGGCTAAGCCTAGGGTTCATTAATATGTATGTATTATTCATATAAATTTTTATTTATTTCACAATTTCGTTCTTGTTTCAATAATAAATCGAATAATACAAATTAAAAAGAAAATTAAAAGCACACACAATATAAGATTAAAGCTAATTTCTAGTCATGTTATTTACTAAATAACTCTTTCATGGTTTCAATTCTAAATAATTGATATGTATTACTGCATTCAGACAAAACCTATAAAAATATAATCCAATAATCAGAAGGTATACCTGATGCCTGTGCTAAGCACATCCTGGGCGGCACTGCTGATGTCATTGACATCGTCACTGCTGGCCACACCCTCACCTCCTCCCATGTCTTCATCCATTGTACTTGATTCTTCTGTAAGGTAATAAAACTGTAAGGACTTCTGTTTAACTGGTAAATAAATGATAGAAAATATATTACTTTGTAAAGTTATAGATATCCTGAAGTTACATTATATTAATATAAGAGTTTGTACTCTAAATGGCTGAATTGATCTTGATGAAATTTGGCATAGATGTAAAAGTTAGTCTGGAAGAACAAATAGGCTACCGGCATAATTCAATATAGTATTATTATAAATTACTACTTAAATTTAACTTAAGTTGTAACTTCTCATACCATCCTGCATGATAGGTGCACCATCCCCTTCTATGGGCATTGCAGAACTTATAGATTGGTCAGGTGACTCCTCCTGTGCAGCATCAGCCGACTCACTCTCATCCAACCCGGCCTCCTTCAATATAGGATCTAATGGATTGTCATCTTGTGGGGAGTTATCTTCAGTTGCTGCCTGTTTATGTTATCACATTTATAATACAACATGTCATAAATAAAAGCAAGTACATCAAGCATAAATTTTTTTTTTACATTTGCAAAGAAGACATAACAGAAAATTATTTACAAAAAAAGGTATATACAAATTAGAATTAATAATGAGTTTTCCACCTAATATGCAGAAGAGATCTCATTCAAATTTGGTGTAGATGTAGAGCATAGTCTGGAACAACACATAGGCTACTTACTTTTATTTAATCTCATGTGGAAAGGGTCACAACTAAAATCTAGTAAGACAATATTAAATAGAATGATCACAAAGAACACTAACTGGTGTAGACAAGCAATTGTCTCCTATGTAGGCAGATTCATCTCCCATATGACCTGGGGTTGTATCATCTATGTCCATTTCATCTTCTGCTTCAGCTTGACCTGCTGCAAACGTTAAAAATACTAACTTAAAACAAATTACATATTTGCAATTGTCACTTGTATGTATTTAAAATGTTTATAAGTCATTATTTGATTAATTACAAGTAAAGCGTACGTATTGTACGATAGAATGTGCATGTGTTCTTACCATGCTCAGACAAATGTTCTTCTCCATCAGCTTGTTGCAGTCCAGGCTCCACATCTAAAACGTCACTACTGCTTGTTGGGGCACCGTTTGTTGCTGTTTTAATCAGAAATATTACGTATATGTAATGAAAATTAAAGTAAAAGATCAACAACACACCCTGATTGATGCAAATTAAATGTCTGACTGGGAAACAATAATAAGTTAATTTTACTATGAAATCCAATATGAAATCTCACTTCACACCTGTTTCTTCCACAGAAACTGCTTCCGAATCATTAGCCGGCACGTTATTATCAGAAGTTTCCCCTAAATCAGGCAAGTTTTCTTCTAAGGGGGACATTTCCGCGCCATCGGGTAATTCACCGTGAAGAGCGGAATCAGATTCCATTTTAAATATATTTCAAGCGACTTCACGTATAAAGCACAAAAAATGATTGAATTTTACTTATGAAACTAAGCAATAAAGTATAACATTATCCTTAAAAACCGAAAATTCAACAACTATTTGACAAATTATTAAAACACGCCATAAACAACAATGTCAAGCCATTTTGGCGTCATTATTTGACTGTTATGCAGATAAAAAAATCCACAGAATATTATAATTTGTGTGCTATTTAACTATTACCCATTATATTATTTTGACTGTTTAATTTATTTATTACTTAAATACATTTTAAGTACTTCACTTTAAGATGAAAATGGGAGATAAGCGTACTGCAACTAAATGCTTTAATTTATAGTAAAAAGACATATTTTTCACAAGATTGTTAAAAACACAACTTGACAATTTCCTTTTTTGACAAACATCAGTGTCAGATGTCAGAGGGATCAGCTGTGAAAATGAGTTTTAATAATATAGAAATTAATTGATTCCTTTGTTATTTAGTTGTAAATATTTTGTCTAAATCGTATTACCTGCAATATTTAATGATTGTTCTAAAAACAAAATTCAAAAATGAGTGACAAAAGAAATGAAAAGCCAGGAGAGGGTTTAAGATCTCTAAGGTCTACAACAGCCTTTCGTGTTATCAATTTTGAATTGTATGCAAAACCTGTAAGTTTATTGCGTAATAGACTGAAACGTGAGAAAAAAAAATCATTTGGGTACTAATCTAATGCTTTTACTTTCAGAATATTGTTATAATGGGCTTGGGCATAACATGTTTTGGTCTAGCTCTTGGTTATATTGCATACATGCGACAAAAGTACGAGTCAATGGGCTACTACTCAGCAATTGATAAAGAAGGCAAGGAAGTTTTTGAAAAGAAGAAATCTAAATGGGATTAGTTCAAATGTACAAATTATATTAAATTATAATTAGTGTGTAAATTCTAGAAATAAAAGCCATAGTTAATTTATCAAATTTTTATTATATTAATGTAGGTGTTCCAACACCTTGTAATAATAATCAATATAATCCTTGTTTAAGGCAGCATATATAAATTTGAAAATATACAATAATTGAGAGTATACAAAAGCAAATCAAATTTTTGTTTTTTCAATAGGTGATACATACATACATACACTTCTTGTTTATCAATATTATAGAGACTGTCTGCCTGCAGACTTTCTTACTATTTCTTTAATAATAGAGATTTGTGTTGGCCACCAGAGAATAAAATAAGTTTTGGTTTTAAACTTTCCTATTTTGGAAAGTTGTTCCTTGATACCGTTTTATGTGCATTTTGAATGCAAACACATAGTGAGCAAATGTTGGACTTTTGTAATGTGCTATTTATGTAGATACAGTAGATTCCTTATAGAATATGCGACATTATCTTCCACTGTTGGAAACCAATAACCTGTGAATTAAACTCCGATATTAAATTATAATTTCATAGTTTTTAATCTGTGCGTGTTTTTTCTGTGGTAGTGTTGGTGTCATTTTTGACATCTGTCAAATGTTTTAAATTTCAATCACGTCACTTCCATAAATTAAACTTAATTTGTTATTGTATGTATAATGTATTTAAGAGTGTTATTTACATACTCGTTTGATAAGGCAGCATTCTATAAAGCTACATAAAATTAGAAAACGTTTAGACTTATAAGAAGAAAAAAATCGTATTTAAAGTATCATGTTTTCTGCTTTGAAAAAATTAACAAGAAGTAACGATGATCGCTGTGCAGCTCCTTTGCCGATGTCTTCTTCTTTACAAAAGAAATTCTCCAGAGGAGTCCATTTTAATAGTAAAACAGTATTCTATATTAGCACTTTTTTCTTCAAATGTACACACATTTAGAATAAACTTCTATTTATAATTGTTTTAATTTTTAGTGAAAATATTAATAAAAGGAGACCGGAACGTCGGAAAATCGTGTCTTCTACAAAGATTACAAGGTGGACCATTTACTGAGGAGTATGTCCCGACAGAACAAATTCAAGTGGCACCAATTCATTGGACATATAAAAATACTGACTACATTGTAAAAGTAAGTATATCGAAAATAATAAACAGTTTAAAAACATGTCCATTTTGTTGAGGCAATTTTTTCAAATATCAATTTTGTGCCTATTCTTGTTCCAAAAACATTGCTGTTGAACAAAATACACAGATACCTATATAAAAAAAACTTACAAGGCACTTTCTCATTAAATATGTTAAGTATTTTTGTAGGTAGAAGTATGGGAAGTAGTAGATAAGGGTCGAGCAAAAAAGAAGCCACCTTTAGGATTAAAGTTAGAGAACCAGGCAGCACCTGCAACACAAGATGAAGAGTATGAGACTCCTGTGCTTGATGCCACATTCCTGGATGTTTATAAAAATGCCACTGGTGTTATACTAATGTTGGATATAACTAAACCCTGGTAAGAATAAAATACATATTACTTTTTAATTTGTGTATGCAGTAGAAACCATTATTAAACTTATAAACAATACTATACTGGTTACTAAATATTTTTATTAACAGTGTTGGACAATCCCTTGGATGTGTAAACTAATTTTATGTAGATTTCGATACAAAGGTTACATATCAAGATATCTTATAAGAGATGCAACTCTTCATTTGTTCAGGGCAAAAAAAAAGCTAGGGAATTATATATATGGTGACAAAAGCTAATTCTCAGCTATGAACTATTAAATATTGCAGGACATTTGAGTATGTTGTGAAAGAATTGTCCCGGGTGCCAGCGGACCTGCCCGTTGTGGTTCTGGGCAACCACTGTGATATGCAGCATCACAGACAAGTACATCCACACCATATAGACCAAGCTTTACATCATGCTAAACTTACAAGGTACCTTTTATTTGGTATTTTTGTTCAGTTCTGTTGAGATTACGACCACATCATCTTCAAGTTATAAGATTCTGAAAATACTACAATAGTTAAAATTTTACTTCAATGCAGGTAAATTGATTTTTCAACATTTTCTATTCCAGAACAGCACCAGTGCGTTATGCAGAATCTTCTATGAGGAATGGTTTCGGTTTACGATTGTTGCACAAGTTTTTAAGTGTACCATTCTTAAGACTACAGAAAACTAGTCTGTTAGAACAGTTGCAGAGAAATCAAAGGGATATGGAGGATGTTGAGAAGGAATTGGATGAATTTCAAGTATATTTTATATTAACTTACTATGAAGTCTATTATTTTAATTGATTTATTATCTATGATTGGTATTTTCTTTTAGAATTCTGATGAAGCGCATTATAACACATTTTTGGACCGCCTCGCTAATAAGCGGAGACAAAGCAGCGAAAAGGAAGAGCCACGGGTGATAACTGACAGATCACCAAGCATTGTTATAGGAGCGGGGAAACCAATAATACCACCTAATGTCAACCCACTTGTGAGTTTCTTTTTATTTTTTTATTTAATACATAAATTGTTTTCTAATCTATAATTGTATTGTCAGTTAGCGCAGTCATTGAATCCAAAAGGGATAAAAGCATGCCATAGCATACCAGATAATACACAAAGTGCTCAATCTCAGTATGTGAGTCCGGATTTATTGAAACGCAAACAACCTGTTAGTATGGAAATGACACCTTCCCGGCAATCACAACAGGACAGGTTAGTATTTATTACATTGCTTAATGGGTATCGAATTTATTTCTTTTACTGTAACTCTGATGAGTAGTAGTAAATGTCTTTGATGGTATTTATTCCGGTTTACAGTGCTCCGGGAACACCATCAGGTACAAATGCGTCTGCATCCTCAGGAGCTTTAGATGAGTTCTATGCAGGAACACTTGATAGCAGTTTCTTGGAGGACTTGACTCCATTGTCGAACTCTAATCATGAGGTGGCATATGACACTGAAAGGTATATTTCAAGATCTCCCTGATGTAACCATATTTTCTTCCCTTAACTAAATCTATCTATCATTCGCAGTTCTTATCATGTCATTTGTAATCTGTAATCTACCTGTTCAATAACATAAAAATCTTTTTTATTTGGTACCTCTGCAATAATGGTGTTTTTAGCCTAAAATGCCAAACGCACCTGAAATGCTATATTATATGTAGTGACTACTTCAAATCACAACTATAATATATTAATGTTGCCAATTACAGTGAGGATGAGGCAGTGATTAATCCAAAAGTGACAGTAGAGGAAGATGATTTAGACATAGACAATATTCCATCTACCAATCAAGTTAAAGAATCCACATTGACCATAGATTATACTATGAGAATGGATGAAGAGGATGAAAGTATAGATAAAATATTCATGAAACGAGCTGTAATAAGCACAGATGATATAGAAGATAATACAATGACATTGAGTGCGCCAGATCTCCATCCGGAAGTGCATTTGTCATTGAATAATGATTTTCCTATATGGGCTGGAGATTCTAGTGTTAGAAGATCACCAGAAGGTAAAGTAACTTTGATTTATAATTACATAATATTTATTTAGCTTTAATTGTGAATTTAGTTTTAATCTGATAACTGTTTGTAGTACATTTAAATTTAAACATGTTTCAGGTGGAGAAGACCCAGATATTTCGAAAGAACCAAACTCCAAGGTAATGCAGTTTTTTAACTAGTTATTTTCTAAAGGAAATTTTTGAAAGTAAATTAACATTTTTGATACTTAAAACTATCAATCTAGTAAAAGAGAATGTTTGGCTTCCATTATTGCAGGTAGAAAAGAAACACAAAAAGAAGAAATCCAAAGATAAAGATAAAACTGATGGTAATGAGAAATTGGAACGTAAAGAGAAAAAACACAAACACAAGAAAAGCAAGAGTGAGAAACGGAATTCGAATCCACAACAAGATTTATTGGCTCCCACTGTCACTGCTGACTTTGATTATGGAGACTATGATAGTATTTAATACTAGTAATCCGCCCTGGCATCGGGTGGGTATACACAATATATTAACCTTGTTTACCAATTGGTGAAAAAATTACTACAGAACCATTTGGGGTTAAAAAAATTTCCTCTTTAAATTAGCATAGACAAGCTAGTGTTAGTAGTAATATTCTATTTAGCTTTATTTTGTATGCAATGCTTCATATTTAATGATATAAGTACACATTAATTACTTAATATGTTACTTAACATTAATTTAATGCTTTTATGAATTAAGAAAGAATTTGTGAATGTGAGATCACACTATTTATGAGATCTGATTTTTTTTAAAAGACTTAAAAACATGTTTTGGAGCCAGTATATTTTACATTAAGGTGAGTTTATTACTTTACAGTTAATAAAAAAAAGTACTGTATCAAATCATCGAAAATCTAGTGTTTTTTTTTTCTTCTTATATCATGCGATATATTCTCTTGTCCTATTATATTTTATTTAATTACAATTGTTCACTCTGCACAGCTTATTTAATAAAAAGGGTTTTAAATAAATGTTTGCTATCTTCAAATAATGCATTGAATATTTCAAAATATATTTTGTATTTTTGTACAATATGAAACTGTAGAAAGGATTTTTGATCTAACATTGATAAAATAACTATGATCTCTATGTTTATTTCAAACTTGTATGTTAATATTCGAATAATTATAAGATTCGAAAAGAATGTTATTGCTTGAAAATGTTAAATAAGGATGCTTTTTTCCATTAGGGTATGTTCAAAGTTGCTAAATGAAATAATCTATTTGTATTTAGGCCAGTTTATGTTATTTAGCATTTTATATTGAGTTTCAATGTGTCTCTAGAGAAAATAAAATTTACAAACTGATATTTAGAACAGAATAGCACAGCAAATCGTATACCTTTAAGAAATTAATATTATAGCCTGACCAGGAATATAAAACTTTTGCCAAATCGGCGAAAAATACGGAACTAAATTCTTTCCGCACATTATAAAGTGGTCTAAACCCAATCTGAGGACGAAAATTTTCTTGTTCTTGGTTAAGCTATAATTAGTATCAAGTTCCAATCAGAAATCGAAAAGATGTGATTTCTAATTTTTTAAACAGTATGAGATAAATTATAGCTCAAAAACTGCCTTGTTCTTTGGAATATTTGGCGCCAGGGCTTCCAAGAAACATTTGATAACACTGTTCTCAACTGGTCTTATGCATCTGAATATCGTGATTATAACGTGTTTTGTGAATTTTTTATCACTTAGCGTACATTGTTGGAGCTGTTTCAAATTTTATAATGTTGAGTGTGTTTATATTTTGTAAATGTTTATGTAGCGTTATATATCAGCCTTGTGTGTTGGCTATACATTGTATGTTTATGTAAAAATAAGTGATTTTAGAAATAAATTTGCTTGTTAATGTGTTGATTTTTTTTATTTTTATGCCCCCGCCGGCAGACAAGCGTGAATCGTTAGTCTTTTGGCGACATTAAAATAACTATATCTCGGGCAGTGCATCACATGACATACGCCACATAAGTGTATGGTGGGATGAGGCAATGTTTTCGGAAGTCAGGTTGTAAACTGATGAAGATGGGACAGAATGTTTAACGAAAGATGTTTAATAAATAGATTACATTCTATTCAAAAAATGTAAATATACAACCACATCGATATTTTATTGGTTAGATTATAAAAATTGGACCACTTGTAAGAAGTCCACGCAGTAGTGTAACAATATTACAAACAAAAATCTCTACATAACAGAACTTACACATATTAGTCAACTTTATTTTATACAAACTATGGTACACGATTAATTAACATTAATATTTACCTAAATTTATATTTTATACATTCTATGTATAGTAGATAATTTCTTCATTTTGTAATAAGTTAATAAAACTATAAAATATTCTCTTCAGTTAAACATTAGGCATTTCATAAGGCTAATGTAGGTATTGGAAACAATATTTGGTGGTTTTATGTCTTTAGAACAACGCGAAGTAGGTACTCATTCAACAAAATATTTGATACAAAGCACTTTGTACTTGACTTCACTTCTATCATCAACTTTTCATCATCAGAATTTGGAATACATTAAATTGTTTCGCGGACTTACTATAACAATATAAAAATAAACCTAACGAAGTATAACTTCCTAGTCATTTGGCTGACAGTAGACAAGGTACAAAACGAACAAAATAAAATGCCGTCAAATTATAATACAGTTATCACACATTCAGCTAACACCGCTTTCATGCAAAATGTACTTTTATTAAATAGAGCAGAGAAGACTACGTAACGCTACGTCGTGGAAGGACTAAGTAGAAAGTCGAACATTAGATGCAACCAAAATTGAGAACATATAAATATTAAAGCGAGTGATGACGACAGCTTGGAGCCGTGCACTCCACTGACCTAACACTTGCGCCCGCGCTGCTTTAACAATGTCTTATAAACGCATCGAGCCCAAGCTATCCTCACCACTCCATTAGTCAACTGAGAATCTCTTTCTACTTAATATAATTAGTAGCTGCTCAAAGGTAGCCCAGATTAATCTAATAATTATGAGCTACACTAATGCATCGTCAACAATTTAATT
This sequence comes from Papilio polytes, assembly GCF_000836215.1. NCBI lineage: Eukaryota > Metazoa > Arthropoda > Insecta > Lepidoptera > Papilionidae > Papilio > Papilio polytes. Next base: position 4,274,489 of record NW_013527359.1, on the reverse strand, counting down.
ATATCTTGTTTATAATATCAAAAGCGATCTAGCAATGTATCAATAAAATATTTCAATCCGAAAACCACATTATTCACTGATGATATACATATATATTTGAAACAATATATCTATTCAAAAGGAATGTTTAAAATTGAAGAATGAATCAGTTAATAGTATAGATATTCTGTCAAATAGTGAACAATATATAATACATATTTCATTCTGTAACCGATATACAACAAATTTCAACATGTAGAGCGGCGACGCACCGCAGCCGCTGAGGCGGTCGTCGATAGGAACACACGAGGTGGCTCTCTTCGCACTGCGGCCGACTGCAGCCGACTGCTGCCGACTGCTACCGACTGCTGCCGACTGCTGCCGACTGCAGCCGACCGCAGACAACTGCTGCCTAACAATCAGCGCTACACCGCACTGCGCGACCAACGAACACGGAAAACTAAAACCCCATCGTGTTTTCCTACATTCGGGCGTTAAAACAATATCGACTATAACCACATCAGTAACACTCTTTATCTAATTTCATCGAAAAATTTACCTAGTTATTTTAATAATTGTATCTCTCACCAACAATGAGCTGCAAAATAATTTGAATGCATTTCTAGCGTCTTCCTTAAATATATCATCTAGATAATCTTATGTACAATCTAAAGATAATTAATTGTTCAAATCTGTT
>NW_013527359.1:4270604-4272669 GCF_000836215.1 Papilio polytes | reverse complement strand
GTTTCGGGACTAGGTTTATTCTCCAGCGAGGTCGTGGGGCTGCATTGTTCGACCATTTTGCTATGTCTTAATTTACTCGTGTTGTGATTCTCTAACCTATTCAGCGGACTGGCTTCGGATTTATTAGAGGGTGTGGATTTGAACTGTCCCAAATTCCAGGAGTTACTGCTTTTGATCGATTCTATATGGACGTCGGGACTATTCGGGACTTGACTATCGGGTTTTTGGACGGGACTGAAATGCGGACTCCCGTGGTCCATTTTGACCGATTCCGACCTCGGGGTAGAAGAAGAATCCGGTTTCAATTGAGCGAGTGGACTTGACAAACTTGAAGTGGGCGTTCTAGATTTTTTATCTAACAATGAGGACACAGTCTCTGAAACATCTCTCGACGTTTCAACCGATCCCTTATTATGTATGGAAGATAACGATCGTTGATCGGGAGCGTTGGCGCTCGCGCTGGATACACTTTTAGGTTCCTGGAAAACGCCGGAGGAAGACATATCCGAAGATTTTTGTTCAGCTTTGGCACCACTACTGTTAGATACGTTACTCTTTGGCGATGCTTTAACAACACTACTGGATTTCGATTCGGTCTCTTTCTTCGTCGCTGTGTCCGTATCTTCATCATCGTCGGAATCCTGTTTCTTCGCTTTGTCGGGGTCAAAACTGTCCTTGAGGTCTTGCAGCTCCTTGCCGGTGTAGAGCCGCTTCATGCCCCGCGGCAAGGCGCGACAAGAGCTGAGATTGAGCGACTCCAGATGTGGACATTTCAGCAAAACTTTCTTTACTTGTTCCAAAAATACCGCCGATCCACATAAATTGAGTATTCTGAAATTACAATTTTAGTTTTAAAATTTGTGTGATTTCCCAAAACTTTCTTAAAATATTTTCTACGAGCTGTTCCCCTGCGGCTTCATCCGCATGAAATTATCATTTTTTTATTTTATTGTTAAAGTGAAATTTTCAATTGCAAATGTCAACATTTTAATGCACAAATGACAATGAAGGTCTTTAACATTCGATAACATTTACCGTTACCATGGCAACCTTGCTTCCTTGATGTTGTCAGCTTCTAGTTTATGGTCTCTTTCCCACATGGAGGTTTTCTAAAGCGTATCTTAAGTGCAATGCTTTTATTAAAGAAAGAATTATTCAAAAATATACTGTGATTGCTGACATCCCACGCTACAAAGTAGTTTGTGTTTATGTTTTATTATATATAGAAGTATAAATTAATATTAAAAAGTTTGTATGGTAATTTTTGGTGTGTGACACATATAAATGACAAATTTGTCGGTGTGAAGAGACCTGAGCTTGCTGTGCGGCGAGTCGGCGAGCGCGGAGACGGCGTCGTTGAGGACGCGCGCGGCGGACGCCCACGACAGGTCCAGCTCCAGCAGGCTGTGCGACCACTTCTCGCAGATCAGCTCCAGGCACGCGCTGCTCTGCCGCGTCACGTTGCAGCCTGCCACACGCTTTACATTACATAAACTTTTCATTTTTAGACAAAAACACATATAAGTAAATTTTATATTTGAATATCACTGATTCTTCGCTTTCGCCCGCAACGATGCCCGCGTGGAATTTTTAAAAAAAAAACAAAAGTGTTCTTCCAGACTATTCTTTATATCAATATCAAAATTCATCGAAATTTGTTTAGTCGTTTAGGCTACAAATTCTAACAAATATCCATCCATTCATCTAAACTTTCGCAATAAATTAAAATTCCAAACACTATTCCAAGTGCTACAAACATAATCGTTAGAACGGATTTAAACCTTAAATGGATGATGATGCATTTATACATCATTCGTTTCTTCCTTACCCAATAGAATAGTCTATTGGAAAAAACATTTTTCTTTTTTTCTCTTAACCTATGTTCAATTTATGGTATTTAAAAAGAAAAAATCGTGCATTTAAGTGTTAAATAAGATTTTCGTGATAGACACCAGAAGGTATTTCTAAAAGTGATTATTTGCAGTAGTGTACCTCCCAGGAAGAGGTGCTGGAGGTCCCAGGCGGGCACTCTGACGAGGCCGGAGTCCGTGAGGCGCTGCAGGCC
>NW_013527359.1:4266474-4269377 GCF_000836215.1 Papilio polytes | reverse complement strand
AGCTGTTCCCGTGCGGCTTCGTCTGAATGATGGATTATTCCTAACAGTCCCCTCGCTCTGTCTCCACATAGCGACAGATCAGAATAAAAAATTTCATCCATCCTACCTTTTACTTCCACTATCACCAATGCGGTGACAGATGGAACCGTTAAGAAATAAAATAAGTTCCAACCGTCCCCTCGTCACTTAAGGTGGGTCGGATGAAACATTTTATTCTCATTTGCCGCCACGTGGGGGATGAGCGGGGTGACGGTTGAGAATAAGCCCCAAAAGATTCTGAATTTCAAGCGTGGCAATTTTTTTTAAATTATTCACCCCCAAATTAAATAACCTGAAAATATATAGTCTATAGCGTGTCGTAAAGGAATTTTTATAAATAATACGATTATTCAAAAATACGGAGTGATTGCTGACATCCTACATAACAATAGTTTTTGCACTTTATTATATTAGTATAGACTACAAGAATTCTAAGTCACCGCCTTTCTGAGTTACATGAAAATAGACAGTAAAAATTCGCGGGACAATTATCATAATGTACTTTTTAATTTGTATGTTTAGGATAAACTCTAAGGGCCTGTCCCACCAAATTGTAAATTGTCGGATAACAATCCAACGTGTAAAATATGTGATAGAAATATCGGATCTTGTTAATTGTTACCTTATCTGACAGTGACGGCATTTTTAAGCTATCTGAGTCTCTATCAGCCAGTAGTGGGACAGGCCCTTAAACTATAGCATCACATAAATATTATATTGATGTACTGACAGCGACGGAGCTGAGTATCTGCGGCAGCGAGGTGAACTTGTTGTTGGCGAGGGTGAGGTGCGTGAGGCGGTGGCCGAAGCTCTCCGCCAGGCGCGCCATCGACGCCACGGACAGGCACGTGCTCGACCCGCCCATCTCCGACTGCACAACACACTAATTATTACACTGCAATCTGACACTTGATGCTCATTTAAACTGGACAATTCATTACTAAATCTCAGATACTTCTCTTACTTTCATTTCTATGCTTAATTTGTCTTGCTCGATTTAAAGAAGAGAGCTCCAAAACAAAATAGCGAGTTTCAAAGCAAAAACGTTTGAAGAGGTGTAGTGTTTTGCAAACTAAAGGACGGATAGGAAGAAGAAATGTACCTCTCCGCTGTTACTATAGTAATAAACAGAAATGGTAGTAAAGTTTGTGTATACCGTGAGGGAGAGGTCGAGGCGCTGCAGGCTGGGCAGGCCCTGCATGAGGTCGTAGAGCTGGTCGGGCGTGATGCGGCTCCAGCCCGCCACGTTCAGCTCCACCAGCCCGGGGCAGTAGTCCGCCACGCACGCCAGCACCAACGTCTCATTGGACACCTTCCATTGAGCTATACCCGAAAAAACTCACTATTAGAAAAATACCAGCTGTTGCTCGCGACTACGCCTGTATGAAATAGTAAAAGTATAGCCTATGCTACTCAGTGATAACATAGCTTTTTAATGGTGACAGAATTTTTGAAATCTTTCCAGTTTTTGAGTTATTTCAATAGATACAAACTCCAATCTTTCCTCTTTATATTAGTATAGATATAAATATACTTTTCGTCTTATGCGCTTGGTAAACAAAATTTTGTATTATTTTACATGTATTTCCAAGTATTATTAACTATGAGCCGTTTATAACTTTATCTGTATTCAATATATTTGATTTGATTTAGATTTTAAAAATCTCACTTTAAGTGTAGTTGGTAAGATACAAAATTATCGATTAAAAGATATAAAAGCGACACAATATAAGTGGAAAATTCCGTCTTCAATGATTGAGAAACAGACGTACCAATATTTAGAGTATGACAGAGCGACAATCGATTTTCGAGGAGCCACAACAGTTTGTAATCTGTTTTGCATTTTTCACTAGTGAATTGCGCAAGGTCTGCATTCCGCCACAACTCCGGCTTACAGCTGACGGTGTACCACAATTTACATACGCGACTCAACCTAAAGGGAAAAACCTTGGTTAAACACAAAAAACATTCCATTATTCACCGTTAATTAATATCGTGTTTTTACCTGATGACAGTAGGTATAGAACCTTGAATGGCTACAGCATAATCAAATATTTTGAATAAAATATCTTCAGGCATGGAAGCCCATGGGCTCTGAGGGCCCGTTTCTTTACTCTTACTATCTTCTCCACTAACTCTACTTTTCTCAGTCTTTTCACTTTTACCTGTAATCAATTAAAGTTCAAACAAACATCACAATGATTATAGAAATTTAATAGTAATTTAAAATTAGCTTTACACAATCTTCAACATAAATTCTGAAGATATAGATACTAATTTGGTATTCATTTCATTAACAATAACTGATCCCAAATATAGTATAAAATAAATTAGGCGCGACTTTAACAAGTCATCGTTTACGAGTATAAAATAATATTGCAAAATCATTTATAAAAAGTTATAGGTAATCAAGATATAAAATCGAGTCATAATATTATCTAAAAATACTACATGATTATGCGATTTGCGGGTAAAATTTGAATTTCAAGAGTGCTGTTAAAGCAAATTAGTCAAGATACATGTTATGTATTGAGTATAAATAATCTTACTTTTATTATTGTTAAGTTTGCGCGTACGGGTTCGTGGGCGTGTCCGGGGCGGGGCGGGTTGGCGCGGTTGGCGGGGTTGGCGCGTTTGTCGCGGTTTGGGCGCGGCCAGGCTCATCGCGGCCGCGGTGTCACCGCGCGTCGGGTCGTACTCCTCACCGGAGCTCTCGCTCACCTCGGGTGTTATGTTTCTCTTCTTTTTCGACTTTTTCTGACCTATGTCGGCAACTGATATCGGTGTTGGAGGTACCTGGAATTTATTACAATAAATATATAGCTACTTATTGAGGGATAAAAACGCAAACAAAATTATCGCCA
>NW_013527359.1:4259277-4264222 GCF_000836215.1 Papilio polytes | reverse complement strand
CTCCTCAGGGAAGAGGTCCTTGCGAACACTAAGTCTCATCGCAGGCTCCAAGCTCGCGGGCTCATAGCCGCCGTTGACAGGACTCGAGCGACTCGACATGCCGCCCGCCGCCCTCACGTACCACTTCTACAAACCGCTCACCTGTCCGCCGCGAGGTAAACAATCATTTTGACACATCACATTTTCACTTTTGATGCTGAGAGATTCAGTGAACACAGAGTGATAATACAGTTACGTCTGATTTCCGATAAATGACGTGTAAATCATTATTACGTTTTTCAATTAGCTTGTCTTGAGACAGTCCAAAGCATCTTTTTTCTTTACGTATTCGCATTTTAGGTCATCCATGTTCATGTAACGTTGTGATTGCGAAAAACAAAGTACAGAACATTTTCGCGGACACTTGCACTTGTATAATAGCTTTACACTAAACTAACGCATTATTTTTGAGACTTAAATGGAATCCTGATTATTTTCGTCGACTATGAGTTGATGAAAACTGTTGACCTTGTTAAAAGCTTATTAGGTTTCAAATTTTAGTCAACAGATGCAGACATTGTCACAAAGGTTGTTCTTGGGTTTTACATGGCTTGAGAGGGTAACATTGATAAGACATTTATTACCACGATTATTTATTTACTTTCATATAACAGTTTTAACTTTTTTTAATACTGTAATTTTTTGTTCATTCAACAAGACACAAACCAAACATCCTATTTCCAATTACAGCTAGTTATTTAGATATATTTTTCTAAGGTAAAGAGACCCATAACGACATTACAAGATAAAGTTATGTCAAAGAAATGTCAAATGGAAGAAATTGTTTTATAAGGTAACCCAAAGAAAAATTAAAACCAATCCGAGATGCCAAAATGTAGTTTGAAGTGTTGTAATTGGTTATTTAAGCCAAGAAAAGTTCACACTTTGGTTACTAATGGTAAAATTTCAAATCATGTACATGTAATAACCAATCATTGTTCGCTAAGCAGAATGTCAGAAACTTTCAACTATTTCGTTGTTTTGACAATAGGTGGCACTGTTAGGCAATTTTGAAAAACTCAATAGAAGAAAATAGATCAAGATGTATGCTTTTTGTTTTGTTTCTTTCTCCCTTTCCACCATTCTGGAGAAACAAATAATAAAATTAATTACACATGTTTACCGTCAAATAAATCATAATACGACTAGCAAGAAAAGTGAAATTTATAATTTTAAGTTATTATTTCCAATGGAGTTTTGAATAAACATTAAAATTTGTTCTATCTCTGACGTGTTTTGTATGTACTGAGTGTGATAATGATAACCTACACGGTCTTTTTGTAACAAGTACATAGCCTGGTGAGTCATGTTTAAATTTATTTGTTGTATCGATGATCTCATAATATTGTAAGTAGGTGCTCTCTGCTTACTGCTCATTACAACGAATACGAATAGTACTACAAATTGTAGTTTACAATACTGTGTAATTTATTAACATTCTGTTGACTGTAGATATAAAAATGTTTTAAAAGTACCCATCGAAATGTAGTAAATACATTTTGTGTTTTTTTATAATTCACATTAACTTTAACCATAATAAATTTATAGATTTTCATACATTAATTTTTTTGGTATACTGTTTTCCATTTTCACCACCTGAGCAGGGTCACAAGTAAAGAATAAACAAACAAAATCTTATTAACTTATTTTTAACTTGTATGTAAATTTTTATCTTGATTGCACATCAAAGAAATTAATATATATACTTATATAATTTAATAAATTTACTTTCAAACAGATCTGCCTCTGAGAACTTTACCTGGCTTGAATTTATTGTTTTATTATGATTTACACAACAAATAAGTATTGGTTGATAAGCATGAGACTTTGAAGTTTGTAGAACTAGTATTAGAGTTTTAAATGATAAAGTAATTGGTCATGCTAAAATAAATATCTATATTTTTGTAAGCAAAGCAGGTATTATGTTTTAATTTTGTTTATTTTATAACCAGTTGCATTTTATGTTGCTTTACTCGATTAATTGCAGTATATCAGTGATAAATTCATTTTTGTTTTCAATTCTTACAAGTTTAATTTTAAACACTATTCTGTATCAAATATGAACCAGAAATTGTCTTTTGCATTATTTTACAATACCTCTGTCATTTCTATTTTTTTAACGGTTTTAATTATTTTTAAATGAGTTATAATCCTTTTTTTTAATTACAAAGGTTTTTTTAATAATTAGCATAATTTTGTAAACAGAATTAACATGAAATTTTGAAGTATAGGTTTGGAATTGAATCAATAGTTAAGATAAAAAAAGCCTGATGATTGCATCCTTGTGTACAGTTCTGTACAGTTTTTGGTCTCCCGGTGCTAGCTTTCTTTACTTTGAGTTAGGTTTTTTATTATTTTTTTTTAATTATGTCTTGGTTTTTCTAAATGAGGGATGTCAAAAGAGAAGGGAATAGATTCACCAAAGTGATTCTTCATAAATTAATAAAAATTGGCCTAGGTGATGGTATTTATTAAAATTGTGTTTTTATACATTTTGTTTTAGGTACAAGAGTGTTTAAAAAAAGGGATACGCGTAATATGCAGTAATACATCTGGAATCGTATACAATCGTTATCGGATTTCGGTTGCGGTTGCCACTATGCATGTGGTCGCGAGTGCTGTGGTGCGAGCTCGGTGGTGGTGATCGTGTTGCGTATGTAGTGAGACCTTCGCGCGGCGGTGGTGAGATCGCGGTGCATACGGCGAGTGATGCTCGTCGCGGTGATGCAGAGGAATGGTGGACGCGGCTGCGGAGCGCCGGCTCGCCTCCGCCGCGGGCGTCAATTCCACTGCAACATTCACCAAGTAAGTATTTAAATTTTTAACTTGATAATTTATCATAGACAAACTATCTATAGATACTACAATTTAAATATTCAAGACTGCAGGTCATGTAAATAACATAGCTTCTAAAAGTGTCTATACCTAATACGCGTTTACTAACTACAATTATTTGTTCATACTAAGAACGACATATCATATAACATATATGCTTTCGTAGTATAAAAATAGTAATAACTAGCTTTCGCCCGCGACTCCGTCCGGTGGAATTAAAAAAAGCAAAAGTAAGTAGCCTATGTGTTCTTCCAGACTATCTTCTACAACCATGTCAAATTTCATCGTTATCCTTTTACCGTTTAGGCTACAAACTCTAAAAAATATCCATCCATCCATCTAAACTTTCGCATTTATAATATTAGTTAGATTGTCTCTAGATAATTAAGTTCCTTATAACATATAGGAATATGAAAAATTGTTTTATGTCGTTAACACATTGTATAATTTATAATGAAATATTTGCAGATATTAATAACAAGTATCTGTTGATAGTTTACGATTTCAGTATTGTGGCTTATGTCACAGATGAATACCCTTTCACGCATTTAACCATTTGTACTATAACGTTGTTAAATATTGTTATGCACTATCGTGAGCTATTACAGTTTGAAACTAATTTTTTTATTGTCATAGAACAAATGTCCAACTAACGTGGAAAACATTTTCCTAATAATAAAGGATGATAACAGCAGGTTAACTGCTAGCAGTGAAAAATACACTAGTCCACGTTGAAAGCAGTAATAAATAATTAATCTATAGTTTAATTAGAGTCAATCTGAAGTAATTAGTATTTCAACAGCCACCTAATCCATAGTTTAAGTTCTGTCTGAAAATATTAGTTTATTCGGAAGACAATCTTAGTTATTTGATAATGTTGACGAAAACATACATGCCAACAGGTTCGTCGTTTAAAGTATTAATTACGTCAAAAATGAGACTGTAATGTTGTTTGTTTTCACCAATATAAATTATCAAACATCTCATTCGAAGCGAATTCTTGGCAGCTCTTGTTCAGTCAGTCAATTGTTATTTACTGCAGCCCAATTCCCGTGCGGCGTCAGTTGACCGTTGGCATGGTCTCCCTGACCCCGATGCTCCGCGATCATTCTATTGAACCCTTCCTCATTGACAGCCCATACAATAGCCACAGCTTCATTATTTAATTGACGCTCATAAACGTCATCGTGAGTGACTGAAGTGACTATTGTGAAGCTATTTACGTAATGTGTGACTACGATCGTGCATTGTAGTTTGATAAAGAAAATAAACGTATTCTTGTTTGAGTTTCCTTTTTAAAAATACATTGGCAATAGTGATTTCGAAATTGCCGCCCATTTAGAATGTGATTTTCATATCCCATATGACAATAAACTCATATTGTTTATATATTCTAATAAATCAACTTTTCCAGTCGATCATATTATTATAAAACATTTTAAAGTCAACTATATTTTCAATGAAAGTAATTATCAAACTACAGTGGTGATGAAGTCTACAAACGCTAGTAACATACCCTTTTGTTAAAAGTACAGTTTTTCAGTTAATGTTTTTATATATTTTATCACTATGATGATAATATCAAAAAGTTCCCCCCACGTACGTAATAAAATGATGTCAGATATCGAACAGGTATCTTATCGCGTTTTTCCGAACTATGAGAAATTCGTTGATTCCACGAGTGGATGTGGCCTTTATGAATCCAATTCCATCGAAGTATGATATTGTTAGTTTTAAATTATTAATTACTAGCCAATGCTTGCGATTTCGTCGCCGTAAAATTGAAAATTGACAAAAAATATAGCCTATGTTATTTACTGATAACGTAGCTTTTAATGGTGAAAGAATTTTTGAAATTGGCCTGGTAGTTTTTGAGTTATTTCAATACACACAAATACAAATCTTTCCTCTTTATTATATTAGTATAGACAGTATAGATGTAGTGTTTCTGTTAACATCTTGTCTACCAAGAAATACTCGGAATCGGGTCTGCAAAGCTGTAACAAGTTCAAGCAATGTCCAGCGTTAATTTTAGTGAAATGTAGTTAATTATGAAGAGATGATGATGAAG
>NW_013527359.1:4256873-4259161 GCF_000836215.1 Papilio polytes | reverse complement strand
GTAGCGTCGCTTGCCGCTTCCAGGAAACGCGGCCGGATTTCTCAGAAGCGATTGAATGTCGCGCGCGCGTTTTCAGCAATGAATGGGCGCAAGACGCCATAGTAAATGCTGAATATCGCTACACCCAATTGTTTACGTAGTTACTTTATCACAATCTACTTACGCCCTCGCTCGCTTTTTGTTGCATATTCTTCAGGTATATTTACTTGCGTAATCAATGTACGCTTTACTTTTGGAACAATTTAAGCCAAGTTGATTAGTGGCCGAGAGATATGATTTATTTGTAAGGATTAAAACGCAGACAAATAAATATGTATATTTTTAAATTCAAGAAACAGTGATATAAAATTGTATACGAAGATTACATTCTTTAACAATGAAAAATCTTATTTTGTTTAAGATAGACACAACTGAGATGGTCGTGTGGCCGTGACTAGATATTACAGTTTAGTCTAAGTGTATGTACATTTCTCATTAATAGATTGTCTAAGAGTTTAAGCATGTGCCATTGTCTTTTCTGTAATTGTTTTAAAATATTGTAGATATATCTTCATAGACACGGCACAGACATAATAAAAATAAATGTACTGAAAGTATTCATTGAATTGAAGTTTATTCGAGTCTAACTTACTATTCTAAGAACACTACTAAAAGAAAAATTAATTTATGAGATTGTTTTCATCAAGGTTAGTATATCTTTGATATCTTATATGTGGCATGCTTAGCACGTAGGTGGAATTTTCCGTTTATTTTTAACAGCTTTTGTAACATCCTACTATTAAAAAAACTCCGTCTACGATGAGCTAAAAAGCAATAACGAGCCATAAAAGGGAAGAACATAGGCAAAGGCATTGGTGACACAGAATTTCTAGCACATACATATGTTCTTATTATGGACGGCAATTTCCTTCGGTCTACAGTCTTCAGTCTGTACTTTTTCGTAGAGCACCGTAGATCGTTGAGTTGAATGACGTATATGTATATGTATATGACCATGTGGTCATTCAATCATTCATTCAACAGTCGTTATTTTTGTACACAAAACATATACACAATTATTTTTAACGAATGTAATTTTGAAATAACCTCTGTCTTGTACGGTTTGTCTTATCGTTGTCATTGACTTAATTGTTTATGACGCTGATGTTCTAAATACATCTAAATCTGATAACTATGTTAATGAAAACTCTACACTGGCGGATTTATAATGACTTGTTTAATATATTCATTGATTAACACGTGTATCCATATTTCTACATTTAATTTAGGTTCTGTTTTTTAATGTTTCTATCTTTTTATTTCTGATCTCAGGCGTTTGTAAAATTATGACAAGTTTTTAATTCTTATCGCCTTATATGCAATAACTGTCAGTTTGTAATTTTCTCAAATCATGAAAATTGTAATTCAGTACTACGATATTTGATATGATTCGTGTTATCGTCGCAACTTCCGGTCAGGTATGTACCTAATTGCGAGGCATGCGCAATCCAACGCTCGTCGCATACAAAGTTTGTTTTGCTGGATTGCTTGATTAGCGCCGTGATGGCATCTCTAGGGGACCTGTATGACGTCACTGCTGATCTTAATGACTCGGAAAATAACTGATTTAAATTCAACCGGGTATGTGACATTATGGTTAAAATAATATGTCCATTATCCCTAATTACCATAAAATGTTAGGTGGTGAATTGTTCATTGTGAAATACCTTTTGCAGTTTTACAGTAGGATTTATTGATAATACATTGAAATTAAACAACATTTGTATTCCTCTCATTTTCCCTAAAAAGCAAAGATATCATAATGTGAATATTTCGGCAATGAAACCCCACGGCTGACACTTTCTGAATTCTTGAAAAGAAAGTTAATTATCTACACACAAAGACTGCACGACGCTGATCGTTAATTCAAATTGTTTTTTTTTTGCGTTATCTTATCACGACCAATACATATATTACAATTTATAAGTTCATTCGTCTGCTGATATGTTTCTTTCGTTTTTGTAAGTTTTGTATTGCGATAAATGTGTATACGTGTATTTTCAGATAGTACTAGCTATTCCCGTGCAGCTTCGTCCGCATGAAATTGTGAAAATTTTATTTTACTGTTTACATTTGTCTTGACAATTGTCATGACAAACTTTGGTAATTTTGCTTCCTTGATGTTAGCAGCAACTTATGGTATCTTTCCCACATTAGGGGTTTTATCCAAAATCTTTACCCCTAAGTTTAATGGCGTGAAAATATATAGCCTAAAGCGTGACGTAAGTGTAGGACTTTTTAATAAAAAA
>NW_013527359.1:4249789-4256515 GCF_000836215.1 Papilio polytes | reverse complement strand
CGTCAGCCGTCACACGCGTTGTTTTGAGTCTGCAGCTGGGGGTCCGTCCGTAAATTACATTACGATTTAAATATTGGCCTTTGAAGTTCATGGTTTCCGTGCATGGGATTTGTAGCGAAAGTTATCTTGGAAACCAACAACTAATTAAAAGAAATCAGCGTAACATTTATTTTTAAATTTCAAATAAAATGAAGTGAAATGTAAATTTATTAATGGTATTAGGTTTATTGTATCAGGCGCCGTTGTTGCGAAAATAAGAAATTGACGTACTCATTTTAATCAGCGATATATTATCACAATAATATAACGATCAATCAGCATTTCTTTAATTACCATATCTATACTATTCCTTATCTGTATGCATTATCTTTGAATTCGATTTCTTACGTATTGAGCTTCCATAGGAATTACTTAAAATATGTTTACTTTGTCTTTCTACTGTAAATCGTGACAAACAGATGAGGAGTATTCATCGCCGTTTAAATGTTGTTTGGATCACGAAGTTACTCGTCTGAAAATGTTAACAGTCTAATGGTAATTTTCCGTTCAACGACATAGCCAACTATTGATTTTTTTTTATGAAAAAAATCTTATGCTATCTTTCGTGTGTTCAAACGTTTCACAATACAGTACAGATAAGACTATTTTGAGTGATAATAAACAAGCCTTTACAGTATTTTAATAGTGATAATTTTATACCAAAAATATTCGCGGGATGGTAAACAGAGCCTGCGTTGTTGCAATTTTATTTCCAATCTAATCAAGCATATGTTGCTATGATAATATCCAAGGCCGATGTGTTCATGTCGAACCACTTCCCGACTTCAAGTGGTAATGCGCTCAAATGCTTATCTGTATAAAAAAATATTGACTCATTTCTATTAACCTCGGCAACCGATCTTTGGCCAATGATTACCTTATTTAAGAAAGATATGACACAACAGTAGTCCTTTGTTTTGTTTCTAAAATACCTTATATCGGGAATAAGCTCTTGTCCTTGTGAATACAAACATCATCAGCCGAATGATTCTCCTCAAAATCACCATAAAGATAATTTTACGCGTTGTTTAGTTTAGGACATTGATGGATAGGTAAATAATCAAAGATTTATTAAGAAACATTTTAAAATATTCTCAGTTTATTGTAGCAATTGTAATAAATGTGATAACTGGAGGAGGCATAAATGTAAATAACTCGTAATCGTTAAATACTAAAAATTATTAGGAAGTTTTTGTATTGGAAGATTACGAAGAAAGATATACGTTAATAATATTGAAATAGAAATGTATAAAATAGTAATTTCCTAATGTTGCCTTATAAAGTAGTAGTTAAATTCACATGTGACTGATTCGACTCACAATCGAATGCAAACACCATTATTTAACGCACGATCACCCTGAATGAATGACTTCACCCGTTTCAGAATAGAAATGGTTTTGCGTAATACCTATCCAATTAAAAATAGCCTCTATGACATGCTTTATGAAAACGTTATTATGAATCAATCTGTACGCGGCCCAGACAATTATCATCTAGATACGTCCCCACTGATGGCACGGAGCCTACCCTAAGTAAGATGACTAGGCCATAGTCAACTACGCTGGCCCACTGCGGGTTGATTGACTTCACACATATCTTTGAATTTCTTCGCCCATATGTGCAGGTTGCATCACGATGTTTTTCTTCACCATAAGAACGTCGGGTAATATATAGCGGGATTCGAACCCAGGACCTGTAGGTCATAATTCAAGTACCTAAACCCCTCAGCCACCGACGCATCGAGAATCTATCTAACGATAAAAGTGGAGAGGGGACCGTGTCCGAGTGATAATATGTTAGTTGCTAGGCTGACTTAGATTTATAGGAACGTTTAAAATTACACCTATGTAAATAATCGTATGTATTATTACTTTAACGTTATTAAAATTAAATATGACCCATGGTAACGGAATATGTGATAGCAAGTATATTATAAAATTCTTTCCGATTTAAATTCAATTTCAAAAAAGTAAATCTTCATCTTCAAGTAAATGTATAAAAACATGTTAATTTTAAAATTGTGGGATATGTTATTTAATTTGGGGCTCTTGATATCATGTAAGGACGATTGTGGTCATTCTGGGGTATGTTAGCGTGTAGTGATGATGTCAGACGTACAATATGTATTAACTAGGTTATGTACAGTAACATGAAGCCACTTATCGTATTCTCTATTCCGATGTGTATGCATACGCCGTATCTTCGGAGGATGGTCGAATGCAGTGCCAAGGCCAATAACCATATGTTTCACTGACAGCCGCGAAATTATACATAACCACACATATAATAATATCTATAGATTTTCTAGTACTGTATGTACTCGCCTACAAGAATGATAAATAACCATTTGCGCTTAATCCAGGTATAGGTCTTGCCCACGAGCCGTTATGAATATCTATCTTGTTTTTCTTAATACTTTATGTTCATATTTGGTTATGAGTGTAATTTTTCCGTATAAGACGCCACCCTCCATCGATTTACACGTTATTCGTAACCGTTTGTTTACTTACTGCTCATGTAGGTGTACACTGTGTACTAACACACAAGTATACCTGTTATCAGCGTTGAGGCAACATCGCGCCCGCTACCATGTTCGCGTGTAGTAGATTCTCAGTTCGTCGATGACGACAGATGAGCAGTAACATGCGACGTGCCATCGCTAATAGTGACTCGTCTCCGCTGCCGTGGTAGGAGGACGGTAGGGTCGGGCACGCGCTATCGTTCGTAAGTGTCAGTGCTGCGCGAACAGCTCCGCCGCGTGGTGTACCGCCGCAGGACCGCAAACCGCGCCAACTGGACCACTGCGATTTGTTCAGTGACGTTATGTGAAACTAATTTATATTTGTGCTCGTTATTGGGAGATTGCCATTATTCTGATACGCAGGTGAATACAACTTCGACGTCGGGCTGTCGATACGCGATCCTTGTATTTGCAACGTCAGTTCTCCGTCGACGGGAGACATGTATATCCTCTTTGATCTTTGTATTCGTCATTTAACGGGTACGAGTTTGTGTTATAACGAATGTGTTTTATTGGTATTTCAGCTTTGAACCGTTACTTTAGCGGCGACTTAACATTTGCATAGCTCCAAGGTCTCACTTACAGCCGATTGTGATTGCTGACCAAATTGACAGTTTTTGCGCGCGTATCTTCAGATGACATTAATGGATTTATACAGAAAATGTTTTATAACATGTAACCTAAATAAGAATTTAAACATAATCATTAAGTTATTTTAAAGTTAAGTTAATATTACCGTATAAGTTAGAAGTATATTTAAAAAAAATCTGAATATAGGTATTTATTCATAATCTTTAGCATTCAATTAACATGATATCGCTCTAATTATATAATGGTAACACGTTTCTAACTGATTAGGTACTTTGCCAATATTGACGTGCGACTTAATTCATTATACACTTAAATGTTTAAACAGAGGCGAATAAGAGGCCTACGACTGTACCATCTTTTAGTATGGTCAAGTTTTCCATCACATTTGTACAAATATTTCTCCATTTATCAAGACTTTATATAGCATCGTCTAAAAATTTATGATACAGTATTGATACTCCTTTAGGATTAAACAAAATTAGCGTTATTATATGAAAATTAGAGGGGGTACTACGGTTAGTCGTCGAAGGGGAAGGGGGGGGCTCCACAAATAAGTGATAGTATTAGAAATACAAATAATTTTCCTAGTTAAAAATAGGCTTAATTCAGGCATAAATTTTAATAATTTATTAGTTTTCCGTTGTGTTGTGTGTACATCAGTATGTTTGCGTACGGTCCAGTTACAGTACTCGCCGGCGTTGTCCACAACTAACGGGTTCAATGACCAATAGATAGTTTCACTAAAATGTACTATTTGTCCGCGGAACGATTAACGCATATATCACGCGATAATAAATTTTGATTCGCTCTATTTAGTTATTTGTAGTTGTAAAGTGTATTGATGTAATATATCTAGTAAAGATTAAAATTGTGTTGTTTGTACATGTTTGTTTATATATGACAAGTGAATTCTAATAAGTTTTGTTTTGTGCTTACGTTAAGCATGTTAAGTTGTTCTAAACCAGTTTAGAGGATTATGCATTTATGCGGCAGTACCACAGATTTATAATCCGTATATATTTACTTAAAATATGGTCAATCGATGTACATTTCTTGAATAATATGTTTCAATAATAGTTAAAAAAATAACACAAGATAACCTCGGCGCATTTCAATAATGTTATAATACGAATATTTAAGTTAACTTCAGATTTGTGAATACCTAAAAGGAGAATTGTAAAATGTAGGTCGGGGTTATTCTTTTGTTGGCAAGAACACAATACGTACTTGAGAAAAACTTTCGCGATTACCTAAACCTAACGGCTTTCAAATAATCAACGTTGAAGTGTCAGAGAGAGGAGCGCATATGTCCGAGCAACGGTACTGTCGACTTTCAATCCAGATTCACATAAAAAAATTATAACACAAATAGCCAGCCAGCACTTTGGCTAATGTGTTGATGTTAATCTATTTTTTTGTCCAAAGTAATCAGTCTTGTAATTCGTGTAGTAAGATTTTGGCTGCAGCTCCATAAGTTTATTTCGAAAGATGTAAGAAAGTCATTATTGCTCTCTGGTTAAGTATTGAAATGGTGAGATAAAAAATTGCATTTTGAGTAGTGCAATTTTGATGCCATTTAGCATTACATAAACCGTAAAGTGAAAATTCTTTCCTGCTGTCAACCGCACACACTTTTCGAACACAAATTTGTCTAATTGCACTATTCATTCATTATAGATGTTGCTATTATATTTATACAATGTTAACTAGAAATATATTCTGCGTAATTCTTTCATTGACACTTGATTTTTTGTTCTAATATGTGACACTAATCAGTCTCTGTTCAGCAATAAATGACAAGAATTTCTTATAAAGGCGTTTTATATTTTTTGTCGTCTATCTGTTGTTACAAACATTTCCGGAAATTATGCATAGTTTTAAATGTTTATGGTTAGATACAAATGTCGTTTATAAGGTTAAACAATGCTAAGTAAATAAAAATGAACAAATAGTACGACTCTACCGGGGTGCTGCAATAACAACAAAATAAACAAAGAAATTCGACGTAATTATTGTTGTTTGAAATTGCGTACTCTACAATACAAATTGACTCTAGAAAAGTATTATTTCTAACGGTGTTGTAATCTGTTTATCTTTGGTTTTCATCCCACGTTTATTCTTAACCTTAAAGTCCTTATTGCAATTGGGATATTAAAAGCTGTAAATTTATACCACCACAAATCTAAAAAACGCTAAAACAGGGCTATCAAATTAAACTAAAAACAGAAATGTCGCCTTGATGTATAAGAGCATATACCAAACAAAGCCTGTCACGGTTTATTAGAATGTTTGGACAAAAAACATCGTCTCCGTACAAGGCATTGGTAGTGGGATAAGTCCGCTTTCAACGTACAAGGTCAACTTCCAATTCTGGAATTGATCGTGGACCTGTTTGTATGTATTGCTTTAGAGGAGCTCCGAGGGATAAAGGTAGTATACAAAGAGCGTTTCTTCACTGAAAATTAATTTTAGTTCTATGAAATGATGCTACACCTAGATTGTCTGTCGTAGTTATTAGTAATTAGAGAACTTTGGAGAGCCGTAAATCGATGTTTAAATGTTTGTAAGTATTTACCATGTTTACTTATATATATTTAAATATAATGGCCTTTTCTTATTGAATAATCGACTATATCATGCAGTGACATAGGCGCTCCACTTTAAAGGTTATTGTATTTTACGACTAGGATGTCTTGAAGCTGTTGTATAGATGAGAACACAATCGATACGAGCTCTGACCTCCGGCCTATTGTACGTGAGCATGACATGACTCCAGAGACCGGCAGTCAGCGGTTCTGTTACCGGTCCTGTATCTCCGTAGCAATTTAGATAACTACTACTTGCTAAACTTGTTTTTCTAAACCTACTTGGGTATTTTGAGGAAATTTCTACGTCTAGTAAGTTTGAGATAAGTTTATAAACGTATTGTTTTGGTAAATCCGCTTGTATTTCTTGCTTTCTGTATTTTATATTTTTTATAATCAAAATGAAAATTAAATATAAAGAATTTACAAGCACAAAAATCGGATTACATCCGAATAAGAGTTAGAACAAGTAATACATGACTATTATCAAAAGAAACAATAAATTAATTTTATTAGCAGACTTGTAGCGTGACATTAAGTAAGACGGAAGTAGACTACGATGAATGGCGACATTGCTATTTTATTAGTTTATGTAAACTTGTATAAGGCATTCGAAGGTGTGTCTCTAAACATCTTTTAAGAATATTACGTAATAATTATACATCCTCCTAAAGTAATCCTAAACAATATTTTTCTTGTTAATATTGAAACAATATTACTTTGCGACATTATTCTTGAACAAAACAAGACAAGTACTAAAAATCAATTACAAAAAATCAAAAAAATGTTTAATTCAGACCTTACGGCCGCGACAAGTCTCCTATGATTTAATCTTAATTTATATTGGTCTCACAGAGGTATAATGTAATAGTTAAAAAGCGTATTTTCGCATAAATAGCAGCAGCAATTGGCATAGAGGCACGAATTAGATTAGCATATTGGATTCGCTATCGCGAATTACGATCTTCCCGCGCTGAATAAGACGCGAAC
>NW_013527359.1:4244161-4249682 GCF_000836215.1 Papilio polytes | reverse complement strand
CGCCGCATCCGTCCCGCACTGATTGATAAACCAATTTAATATTATTGTCGTGAGAAATGTGGGCCAACACCACTCTTTTCGCTTATACTTGTTCCGGATAGGCTCGTTTAGGCCGTTGAGTTGTTACGTGACAATCAAAATTCATTTAGCTGTTAAGAAGGCTCATGAAATAAATGTAATCTATTAGTTTTATATTATTATATTACATTAGGGTAGGCTCCGAGCCCCTCGGTGGGGACATATAGTGAGCTGGTGATGATGATGATGATGATTAGTTTATTTACAGTTACATTAATATCACTGTATCGAAGTGCCTGTCACCTCTCTTTGTGTTATTGTGTAATTAAATGTTCAGTGACATTTTATGCGTATTGTGATTGTATACGTAGTTATACAATATTGTAAATCTTCACTAACGGGTTTCTTTAGACATGATACAAATCATAAATGCAATATGCATTTGTACAAAAATATTATAGTCATCATTTGCACATACAGTCAAAATATGCACAAAGCTATAATATAAAATCCTTAATTTTATCAAATAGATGCAAGTTTTTTTACCGATGTTAACAATTTGATGAGCATCAGGTCGCGTGCGTCGATTTATGTAAATTAAATTGGTACGAAATTGTTCACACGGGCTCGAAGAGCTTTAACCACTATTGTTGAGCGGCGCATCGATATCCGGCTTCATATGTAAACTGTTTTAATATTAAACCTCATCGAATTGGAAATTAACTTCAATTGGTTGCGTTTTGCAGCGTCCTTCATTGTTTGCGGGCATGAAAAGATCGTTTACATTTGGATTATTTTTTGAATTGTATTTTTTTGTGATATTTCACTGATTAAGCATATATAGACTTTTACGCCCGTATTCACAAACGACACTGTGAGGTCTCATAGTGTGCTCGAGCGCACAGGGCTGGTAAAATCAATTCACAAACAACACTTAAGTGCCACAGCGCACTATGGGTTCCCTAAAATGAACGCACAGATAAAGTAGCTTCGCAGCTACTTTAGACAACGCATAGTGTTGTTTGGTAAGCTGTCAAAATTGAAAACCGAGGTGTCGCTGCCGTAATAAAATGGATTATAGCAGTGAAGAAGAGTTTGACAATTATATCCACGATCGATTAGTCGAACAAAGAACAATAACAACAAGAAAAGTAATACGGGACTTTCAAAATCCTTTCGATTTCTACAGCTCGGAGGAATTCCGAAGACGATATAGATTTTCAAAAGACATCGTTCATAGTGTCATTCTGCCAATGGTTACAGATAGTGATTTATTGACTAGAAGAGGCTTACCAGTACCCCCAATATATCAGCTGATAGTAACATTGAGATTCTACGCTACTGGTAATTTTCAGGTAGGTGTCTACCCAGATATGTACATAAATATCGTACCGCATGATGAAATTGGAACTTCTGTTACTGCGGATGCGGATGCGGATGCGAATATTCGCAACATCCCTGCTATATACTTGAACCTTGCTGTTGAGGAAAGCCCAGTTAACAAAACAATACATTATAAATAAAAATATGTATACATAGGAAAGTATATGTCTATATTCATAAAAAACTTTTGATAAATGAAATTTTTCTCTTTGGCTTACAGATGGTTACAGGAGACCTTATACAACTGAGCCAACCCACAGTGTCAAGAATTGTGAAGAAAGTCTCTCGGTTAATTTGTTTCAAAATTAGACAATTTATAAAATTCCCATCAAATTTAGAAATGATTAAACAGCAATTTTATGGTATTTCACATTTTCCGGGAATTATTGGTGCAGTTGATGGCACTCACATACCAATTCAAAATCCTGGTGGACCTCATGCAGAAGTATACAGAAATCGAAAAAAATTTTTCTCAATTAACACACAAATAGTATGTGGGCCTTATTTAGAAATTTATGATATTGTAGCTGATAGACCTGGATCTGTTCATGATAACAGAATTTTTCAAGATTCTCTACTTAAAAGAAAATTCGAGGAAGGTACTCTGGATGGAATACTCCTAGGTGACAGTGGTTATAGTTGCCAAACATATTTGTTAACGCCAGTGCTCCAGACAGAGACAATACATGAGGAAAATTATAATAAAGCTCACATCAAAACAAGAAATACAGTGGAAAGAACCATTGGGGTCTGGAAAAGAATCTTTCCATGTCTGTCAAAGAAGATGGCAACAAATTTAACTACTACGTGCCATATCATAGTAGCTACTGCTATACTTTATAATATTTTAAGACACTATGGCATTCCTGAAATTATTGGCGAAGAAAGAAATTACCAGCATCTAAACCATGGAACTCAAAGAAGAGAAGAATCTTCATCAGGACTTTTATTTAGAAGGATGTTCATAATACGTCATTTCTAGGATACTTAAATAAAGTAGGTATAAATAGTAATTTACACAGAAGTAAAGGAAAGTCTACACACCAAATCAAGTTATTAACTTTTCAGTTATCAACCTGTAAACAAGTGAACCAGGAAGAAGCCAGCAAGTTTCATCTTTAATTTCAACTCCTTCCCCATTATTCAGTGAACTTTTTGACCTTCCTTCTTAAGTAACATTGTATAATAAAGTCAAATAAAAAACTTCTAATGTTATTAGGTTTTTTTATTATTTTTCTGTTTTAAAATATCAATTTCTAATTCTAATTTTTCGATTTGTAATTTGTGGACATGTTTTTCATATTCCAGGATGTTTTTTTCTCTTTGAATTAAAACTTTTTCTCTTTCCATTCTCAATTCAAATAAAGCCTGGTCATGTTGGGTATTCAATTCAGTTCGATGAATCCGAGCCAGAGTTTCCCTTATTAGGTTTTTATTACCTGTAATACATAAAAAAACCATTTATAATAGCAACTTCATGATACATAATATACCGAATTTTATAAGTAGGATACATATATACACTAGCACTATATATAGAAACTTACCTTTGGGGGTGTTGAAGTCCTTTGGGGTTTTTTTTTGGGGAGTATGACATTCTCCAAATTCTCCAGATAATACTGTACATGTTATTTTACTACCTGAAATAAAAGAAAACTTTATGCTCTATTTATTATCCAATAAGTGTAGTATTCCACACCAGTTGGTGATTTCTACTCAAACTACTTTTACAAAAGCCAGTAATCAAATGATTTAAAAAATAACATTAGTCTGAACAAATTTTACTGATATTACTTGTACTGGGGGCCTCAATGTCATCTAAATTTCTTTTTAACAATGGGGGAACATTTTCCTTAGATTTTCCAGTACTAAAATCTAAAAAGGAAACATCTGAAAAATATACACAAGTAATAATATATTTCTGTACTTTAGTTCTAAAAAAATTAAGCATTCAAATTTGCAATATTTTTTACAAAACATTCATAAACCAATTATACAATACGAGCTGTTGCCCGCGACTTCGTACGCGTGGTATTAGAAAACATACAAACTATATAAATTACAAAAAGCTCAGTATCCCTCGGGAACCGGACATTTCTCTGGGATGAAGCTTATCCCATGTGTACTCCAGACTTTGTTTTGTATCTGTGCCAAATTTCAATAAGATATGTTGAACCGTTGCAGAATGATCGAGTAAACATTAAAAAACTAAATTAATGAATCTCACGGGAACCGTAACTTATCCCGGGATAAAAAGTAGATTATGTGTTCTTCCAGACTACGCTCTAAACCTGTGCCAAATTTCATGGAGTTCCGTTCAGCCGTTTAGGCTACAAACGCTAACAAACATCCATCTATCCATCCATCCATCCATCCATCCATCTAAACTTTCGCATTTATAATATTAGTAAGAAGTAAGATTACATACCATATTCAGATCTCTGTTTCCTTAGATCTGTGGTATGTTTTGGTAAACATTGTTTTTCCACCAAGTTGGTGGTTGGTACTAAAAAAAAAACAAAAATGAAAAAAACTATTTGATGACATGAATGAATGAATTCTCTGTCAAGTTTCTAAACTATAAAATGTAATACTTACATTCAATAGTATTAGAATCGATTACACCCGGAACTTTTAAATTAATTGAAGGACAAACGAGGTCGACAATGTGATCTGATATAGTGCTTCCTGCGTCAGGTGGGCCCCCACCAGTACATCTCAAACTCGCTGCTTCTAAGCTGAGCTCTTTTTTTCTCTGGCTTTTTATGTTCTCCCAGCATCTCTTAAGCTGTATACTATTTCTTTGGGAAACATATTCGTGGGAATTGTATGCTACAGTCAATTCCTCCCAAGCTTCTTTCTTTAATACAATATTTTTTGAACATGTTCTTTTGTCTTCGATTATTGGCCGCTCTCTAACTAATGCTATTATTAATTCCCTCTCCGATGAAGTAAATGGTATTTTCTTCGAACTAGATTAAAATACGGTATCAGATTAAATGCCATATTACTATAGAAATAATAATAATAAAAAAAAAACAAAATACTCATTGACAAATTGTATTCGTAATCAACAGAAAACAACGATGATCGTAAAATAATGTATCTAAAATTTCACTTACCACATGGCAACGGCAACAACCGTACAACGTACAAAATAATTAAGACGTATCCAAGCAAAATAATGTCTAAACGTTATGTTGGTTGATTTCTTTTGCAAAACAAACTTGCTTTGAGGTTATTATATTGTTATTAATGTCAACATTTTTTCTGACAAGCTATGTAGTGAATTTTGCAACACAAATGGACCAATCACCGAGCGATATCTAACGCAGTGCGTTCCCTCAACGAGGTGTTACTTAAGTGTCGTTTATGAATCAGAAGGCTTGCCAAAACGAACGCACTGAGAAATGTTGTTCTTTGCACAGTGTTAGTAGTACGCACAGCCAAGTATTGTTTGTGAATACGGGTGTTAGTCATCTTTAAAGCATATAATAATTCGTAGCAAAAAAAAAACTATGTTGTTGAAAAATAGCAATGGCAACTTACAAGGCAAGCATACTAAGCTACCTGCCATTAGCAATTTGATCGTTCTGGAACTGAGCCATTATGCTACTTCAAGCCCATTTAAACAATTATCATCTAACTGGCATGAAATCGCGAAACTAGAATCCACTTCTAATTATGTCAGTACAGTGGGCGACATGGCCTTGATCCCGCGTATTGCTTGCCTACGCAACGAACGGCCGGCACTTGTTCGAACTTTGAGAACGTGTTAGGTCGTTGCCGACAATTATCGGCGTCATTAGCAGCCGAGTACGCAGGTGGTAATAGATCGTAAACTTTGCAAGCAAATATCAACTTAATGCTAGTGGACATAAGTGACTATCACATAAATCGAACCCACCGCAAGGATTACACACTCCATTGCTGTCCTCAAGTTGACTAATGAAAGGAAATTACATTTAAAATGACAATTATACGGATAATGATTAATTATAGTTACGAATATTGTGATTCGCTCAAAATTACATAGGTATCTAGTTTCTAAATTTCACTTTTAATAACAAAATATACTA
This sequence comes from Papilio polytes, assembly GCF_000836215.1. Taxonomy (NCBI): domain Eukaryota; kingdom Metazoa; phylum Arthropoda; class Insecta; order Lepidoptera; family Papilionidae; genus Papilio; species Papilio polytes. The sequence continues at coordinate 4,244,202 of NW_013527359.1, read as the reverse complement.
TCATAATATTTATTAATAAGAATGTGATAAGTTGGCTGTAA
>NW_013527359.1:4243110-4244047 GCF_000836215.1 Papilio polytes | reverse complement strand
CGCCGCCGGTGATGTAAGAGCGGCTGGCTTCGACGGTGATGTCAGCGCGCCCACGCCGATCCCCGCACCCTCCGCGTCCCTACTCCCACCCCCGCTCTGACCGAGCGCCGAACCTTCCGCAAGTCTGCCTGCACATGCGTACAAAGAAACTCACCTCTCGTTATTATGATAGAAGTCTAAGATTAATTCGTCCTTGAAAAGGGAAGCCTAAAAGACAAATTATTGTATTTTATACAACTTTATATCGAAGTCGGCCAACTCGACAGGTAGGCTCGTCGGGCTAGGTCTGTGCAGAGCTATTGCCGCAATGCAGTCGAGCCGGCCGTCAGTTAACTAGACCGCGACTGATATTGTACAAGCTTTTTCTATTTACTTTTAAGCCGGTCGCTCGCAAACTTACTCACCATGTTACTTGTCTCATATTGGCGAATACATCGAACAAAGACGGACTTCATTTTCGAGCTTTACTTTGTTTTCAACAGATATAGGATCGGTTTAATGTCACCTGTTTATCTAAATATTAAATGATTATTTTATAGTTTTGGTTAGTACAATGTTAAAAAATTGTGACGACAAAGGAAATGAAGTGGATAATAGAACGGCATACAGTGAACGTTGCAAGTTGTAGTGCTTACAAAACTAGGGTGCCAATAGTATAATGCAGTGTACAAATATATAGATGAAGTGAGAAGAGAAGAAATTTGAAAATGCAATAAATATATTCGTCTGTAACGATGGAGGGTGCTGTGCTGAGCGCCCAGAGCAACAACAGATTCCGTACGCACCTGAAGAACGCCGCGAGTGCTTTGTGCGCGAGGACACTTCCCAAGCAAAGATGCAGCGAGGCGACGGCGAGCTCGTCCCGTCATCACACTTACCCGCGCTCGGCGCCGCTAAAGCGCGCTCCCATCTCCTGCCGCATGGAGCCGCTGCTCGG
>NW_013527359.1:4224784-4242865 GCF_000836215.1 Papilio polytes | reverse complement strand
ACTTGAGTTTAGCGGGCTTTAAATCATTATACTAAAAACGCTAAGAAACGACGTAATCACTAAAACGATATGGTATAAAACAGCAATAAACGATTTTATTATCGGACCTTGGGCGTTGAATTAATAGTTTGGTGGCGTATGGCCGGCCAAAAATGAGTAGCGGCCGCCTATCTGGGCTGTGGGTCAACAACATCGACATGACATCATGTCGCTTGTTTACTCAGGTCGCGGGCTAGAGGTGATGCGGCTAATTACGCGCCCCACTGCCGCACCGCGACATATTCGCTTTGTGCGCATTATTTATATGTAGCAAACAAAATGCTCCCTCGCTCCTTGTTTATAAATAATACTAATAAATTTATCGTAACCCACTTTTGTATGTCCCACACATATTTGAATGTGACAAATCTTACATCTTAAAGCTCTCAACAACTTACATGATAACTAAGAAAGTACTATAGATATAGAAGTCAGAGGTTTCTCGATACTCATATATTTCTTATAGCCATTTCTTCAATTGATGTTAGAATGCCGGTCGCCAATGGAGGAAACTAAACAATTTATCGACACAATGTGTTGTGTACGACTGTTGGATAACGTTTATGTAATAAAGCACTTTACGTGTTTATTGTTAAACGTGAGATTGATAAAATTGCGTGAATTTATGGACGTATAAATTACGTGTCTACTACAAGTTAATGAAAAAGAAAGCAACCGAGAAAGACCAAAAGAGCAGGTTTTTTAAATTCTTCCTTTAAAGTGGGAATTAGAAGTTATTTTGTCAGTTCAATTCAATCAACAGAATTATTTGATTTATTACAAATTATTTCTCCACACGGACGATATCGTGGGCGTCTGCTAGTCATAATCGTAATTAGTATGCTTATTTCATCCCTTTAGATAATTTTTGCTGACGCCGTCTGTGCCACTGATGTTTACAATTAAAAGGGAACAAAGACATGAAGTCATACTTGTTTTTTTCCTACATCCTAATGATATGACAAATTAAACTAAATAGTAGAGTCGCATCACGCGCAGGTGATGAAATACGCCGAGGCAGGGTGTCAGATGAGCAGAACATGAACGATTGCTAACTTGGGTCAATAACTCCATATGACGTCACATCCAAAAGCTCGAAGTGACTAAGTGTAGTCTCGACCTCTTGGCAGCCATTGTAGGTACAGGTTATGTTAATATGCCAAGCTACACTTCGCTGTGAATATAAAAATTATTCTAAATAGATTTCAAGATAAATTTAAAAAGGTGTGATCGATTTTGCGCATGTTTTACGAATTTTACGATCGTATTAAATACCTATTTTAAAGATGATGTGAAGATGAGTACCTCTTACACACAAATAATGCAGTGTGAACATATAATGAGTCTGTAACAACAAAGATTGTATTCAAATCAACCGTTATTCTAAGAATTGAATATACCCCTTTATAAAGTGGATGTTTTTCAGGCGCTAGAAGCGAGAATAAGGACAGGCCTCTAGGCTACTATTCCTCCCATAATGCGTTAACTTAATGTTTAAAAATGTAACTATGCGTTTCTCGTAGATGAAGCTTACATAATATTTTATTCACACGAGAGTATCGTCGATTTTGAATTAGATTTTCAAGTAGTTAAATGAACTTTAATTCTATTTTAAAACTACAAACATTTAAATTCCATAACTTCAAACGATATTAAATAAAAATATTACAATAATAACACATGTAAACATGTATTCTATTCATATTACATCATCAAACGTAGAACAGATGCAAACTGCAAATTTTTATTAACTGTTAAGCGGAAATATTGTTTTTTATGTTCCCTTCTCTTTTGAATGATGGTGGGTGATTGATTTATGTTAAGGTAAGAAATACTAAAATTATGGCTATGTTACTCAGTGATAACGTAACTCTCTGTAAAGGTACAAGATTTTTTGTAATCGGTCCAGTACTTTTTGAGTTATTTCAATACATACGAAAATCCAAAAATACATATATTTCCTCTTTATAACATTAGTATAGATTTGTACGTTTCTTGCTATCCCAGGTTTCTTTATAATTGTATAAATAATAATATGAAACTGCAATTATAAGTTTTAAGTAAGTATTCTTAATTGCTTTAAGTATTTATCTATAACCTACAAACTCTCGGTGATCCTTACATTACCATTTATGAGTGGTGTTAGGTTCAGACAACAATATCGTGAAGTGTTTTTAAATAAAATTTACAATGCTACTAATTAAACTAATTTATTGTGATCTCATTAATGTAAAATGTCGTCACAGTTATCGGTCCGGAAGTGGGGCATTGTCATTATTGATCGGGGCCAGATTCGATTGCAGGGTCGGCCGGACGAATTATATTTTACGAGCTATAAATCATTACATGACAGCTGCTCGACGTCAATCTTATGGCAATAAAGTGCTATAACACTCGGAAATTACAATAACAATATCGACCTTAAAATAGTTTTTTTTCTTAAAGCCGATATAACATGCGAATTTAAAAGTCATCAATTTAACATAGACGTCCGAATCTGCTAATCGAACGTGGCTAATTGAACGCGAATGGAGTAAATACGCCCGCTAGAGTATTTATAATGAGCGAGCAGGCAATAAAAGGTCTCGCTCGCGCACCATGATGTCATGGCATATTTTTGTAAACGATCGAGCGGCTGGGTCGCACGCGTTCGTAATCTTTACTCTCCTCGCCCGTATCGCTTTTATGACAACGCTTTACCACTAATGCTAACAATTATATTCCGATGTTTTATTAATCGACATCGCCTAAGGACACCCTGCTAATGATTAGAACAATTGCCAATAGCTACGTAAATAGACTTTTAAACTTATAGCTGTTCTACGTCCCATTTAGACTTTTTGTTAACAAAACTAAATTATCATAAAGTTGTTTAAGTGCTTTAATAAGTGTAACCTACATCTCAAAGTGTTTCTAATTTTTCATGTTGTAGCTTCGGTCGAAAATTTTGTTGATCGAAGTGTTGTAGCTTGTTTGCCATAATTTTTCCTTTTAAAACTATCCGTGTGCATTAAATGCTAAAATAACTATGAGTAACAAACGGTAAATTTTAATTGAAATTTTGGGTTTTATACATTTCTCTAAATGCTCGTCGACTGCTTATTCCTTTGTTATTTCCTTCAGGTTTCCATTGCCGAATAATTAATACAAATATTATTTATGGTTTATAGTTTAATTGAAAATTATATCCATTTAGATAGCGATTGGTTTCAATTAAGCTCTGATAAATACGGTTTAATTTAGTTAGGGAACATAAATAAGTCGTTGTTATCCGTTTGATGTGTCTTTAATAGAGTCGAGACAGAATGCCTAATCTACTGCGACATCGCCTTGCATGTCAATAAAAAAAAAAACCGGAATGCCGCTACGATTGAATTACTGCCACACTGACCTCATCAGTCATTTTTACATCGTTATAAGCATCAACGAGAACAATGAACAGTTTGTTTTCTTTGTTCCAACGAGAGCGGATCTGTCCATAAATTTGTGTGAAATATATTTTTAGTTTATTAATAATATTAATCTTTTTGTACGAAGACATAAGAAATCGCTATATTTTCAAGTTTAAACAATAATTTCCTAAAATCGAATACTAGTTACGTATCTTTTCCTAGTGTTGTCTGCTGTACATTAGTAGTAGCAGAGCTACACATTAGTAGTTAATGTAATTGTTTATCTTGATGTATCAGGTGTCAATCACGTCGTAAATTTAGACGCGATATCGTGTCGAATTTAATGATACGGTCTAATGCCTCACATCGTGCTTTAATATCATTTTAATTCAAAAATTATATATGGAAGCGATCAATTAATAGAACATTATTAGGTATGATGCAATGCAGTATGAGAATCGCTTACGTAATGATTGACATAATGCTCATTAAGTCTATCCTCATAAGAAAAGCTTTTATACGTTATTAAAATTATTGTTGTGTTAAGTATCAAATTTAAATGATCAGATAATGAGAAGTGTGCATGTGGATATAACAGTGGGACAGGCGTGACTTCATGACGTTACTAGCTTTCGTCTGCGAAAAAAAACAAGTTATGTGTTCTTCCAAACTATCCCTACATTTATACCAATTTTATCGAAATCTGTTCAACCCTTTAGGCTACAAACTCTAACAAACCCATCCATATAAACTTTCGCATTTATAACATTACTATGAAAGTATAACTGTTTTTGCACTAAAATTTAACAAGTTAAAATGTTAACATGTTTTATCAACTCGGGACTTAGTTGTTTGAAACTTTGATATGTGCGCTAAAGACACAGTTTTAATAGTTGTGTGATCAAGTATTGTAACTGACCTTGGATAGATTCGTTGGTATGCGCCATCCAGGATGCGATTGCCTATAAGTTTGAAGGCGGTTCCTACAACGGATCTCTAATCATGGGTGATACATTATTAGTAAGACAAAAGAATTGAGTATCAGAACGTTGGATAGGAATTGTCAATATATATTTCGATATTACCCACATACAATCCAATTTTATTATATGTATAGATAACTAATGAAATGTCACTTGAAGGAAGCAGCAAGAACAGCCCAGCGGTGCCCCCGCAGGTTATCTGACGGGTCAAGAGCGATCACGTGACGTCACATCGATCTGTGATCTCGCTCAACACTCAATCACAACTCACTTAGGTCTCCAATTCAGACATAGGTTCCGTTTGTATAAATATAACGTTATGAATATTTTAATGCGACTTTTTGTCATGAGTTCTGTGTTTGTGTTGTCCTTGAAGTGTGATAGTGATGTTGACTCATGCCGGTGTGAACTTTTAAGCTCTGTTCACAGCGACAGGTAGGTGTTATGTCGTGTTTATAATATACAATATTACACCTTTGTGAATTATTAACTTGTTTTATACATGTGATTTGTTGTAAGGAAACGTGTTTATTGCGTAGTGATTTCCAACTTTGTCACTCTTGCATGTAAGTTTGAACGTATTATAAAATCTGACCTCCAAATAGTTTTTCGTATAGTGTTTTAAGACTTTGTGTCCTAAATGATTAGTTAATAAGACTACAAATCATTAACACGGTCTATATTCTAAAGTTGCAAATAATTAGCTAATTTGATAATCGAACACTTATTAAGATGTTAATTGAACTGATGCATTTCTATTTGAATTATTAAATGTTGAAAGTCTTTGTCGAGTCAACTGTCAATCATCATGTTTTTATTTAACTAACATTGACTTAACCTTGACTTTGCAACGTGATAATTTTGCTAAGTCAATGACACGCGTACTTGAAGTGTCAATAAAAATCACATAACGTAAATAACACTAGTAAAGGTACACATACATGCAATGATGTTACGAAACTTGGTTCATAATAGCACAAACATCTAGACATAGGCACGGAATTAAATTTCCTTCCCATTGTAATATTTTTCAACAAACTATAATTGACTTCGACCTAGTCTCATTATAAACATCGGTTAATTGACTATGCACTGATATAGTTAGGACATAATAGTTCTCGACTGTAGATGCTCCTTTGCAATAGTGTTAGTATATCTTGTTTAATATAAGAATTAACGTACAAGTGATGTCATCAGTAGAACCAATATGTAAGGACCTTCGAAAAGGACATGTCGATTGTCATTTGAGTAACCAATTTCTGAATAACTTCAAAACTCTTAAGCACTTCAATTGAAGGTGTTTACAGCGTTTTTATTGGTTTTGCTTATAAGTTTAATTTTGTGTGAACAAGGTTGTGTATTCTTAGCTGGGTAGAAAAGAATATTATAATTCTTGTAGTGTCTAGGAATATCGTATTGCAATTGGTATGTAGACCGGATGGTAACACTATACCATCCGGTCTACTCAGCAGTATTTATCACATGACACCAAAGAAAATAACGTCATTGTTTTGGTTCATTTGTGAATGACATCTGTCGACAAAGCCTTTTGGAGTAACATGACTCGAAAACATGTATTGTTGTGTCAAGTCGCAATACGGAAATACTACAAATGTCACCATAATTTTATGTTATACCAGTTTGTGGTTCACCCGATTTTACTACCTGGAATTTGTTTGTACCAGAATTACTAAAAATGTAATTACTTACGTTACAATCTTCTGATATTCTAAGCCTGTTTTAATTTGTTCATAACTTAAATTGTATTACCTCCTTAGACATTTACTATCTCATTTAATAATAAGTTAAAAGTCTTTAGTGAAGATATCTGTTGCTAAATTTATTTGGCGGAACTTTTAGAGCCCATTTATCAATTAAGTGCGATAGTTAGTAAGTACGCGATCGCTTATGGGATCGTAAGCTTTGTGCAACATTGCGTAGGTGAGGTATGCGTTATCAATTAGCATCGATTGCATCGTGAGATGTTTGCAGGGAGGTGGCGAGCGCCTGGGAGTGCCGCGTCGGCCCGCCCGACCGACCCGCGCCCGCCCACCGGGTGCAGGGACTCTTCAACGACATCGAACTCTATCCCACTAAAACACAGGGTGAGTACACTTTTTTATACAGGAGGTGTTACCTTTTGTCCCCCAGTATGTAAATGAAAAAAAGAAAAGTAGTCAATAACCTATGTGTTCTTCCAGGCTATTTTCTACATGTATAATAAATTTGATAGCGAACTGTTCAGCCCTTTATTAGATAACTTTTAATACACATCCATTTGTCCATACAAACTGTTACACTAATATTAGTAACATAACGTAGCATAAAACTGAATAGGAGAGAAAGATGTAGATTTCGGAGAATTCTTTTATATTTAGAAGATTGAGTCATCATCTTTATCCAATACTTCATAAGGCACTGTCTTCATTTAAAATTCTTTTGTTGTAAAGGAAAATAAACTACAACAGTTAATGTAAAATTAGATAGCAAAATGTATTGCATGAAGTATTTATTTATGAGTTGTTTATCATTACTGGTACAGTTGTCTTTATTACGGATGCATATTTAACTTTAATGTTGATATAAACGAGTGGAGTCACGTGATGCGAGGCAGACGTATGAGGAAATAGTGATGTGAATGTCCTCGCTACGTTTACTCACGTCGATTCTAATTTATTACCAAGACGAAGTTATTTGATCTAATTCGATGAGTGTACGCATTGACGGAAGATAAATGACGTCATAGTCAGCAGGTGAAACAAGACAAACCGTTGAAATAACACAAGCCACGAAAGGATTGCAATTAAAGTTTCCATTTGCTACTGTTAGATAGATAACATTCATTTATTGCGCCTTTTTAGAGAGTCCTAACAGTCTATAGTTAGACGGTTAAATGAGTTTAAATAACTTATCCAAATTGATATGTGCTGTAGTAAAAGAAATGAAACAGATATTGCTTTGATGAATATAAAATATGATGGCAGCGTGAAACTTCCCGATAAGCTTTTACGGAATGTTGTCCAAGATTTGTCAGATAAGGTCAGCCACTAATTTAGCCAAATAAGTACATAATAACGTTCCGCCCAAGACCACTTTCTAGTCGTGACATTTTCCAGCCACCAGTATTTGCTTTTATTTCCCGTCAAATCGATACCTATTACTTGTTTATTAATAACATTTTTAAAATTAAGGTGAATAGTGTCGACACAAACAGCTCTTACAGATTAAATCTCAAAAAAACTGGCTGGTTGTGCCGTAAATAATGTGACCTCATTAAAGAGAGTCACACCAGGTTATCCCAACTGGCTATATGCCAGTGAATCTAAATTTTTATATCATATCCCAAAATTAATGCTGATTTTTACAAATTCAGCGTTGATTTGGAGTGGCTTGCGAGAAATGTTACTACAGTATTTTTTATGTTGAACACTTTATTTGAGCCCTGTAGCAAATGGTATAGCAGTTTGTCGTACAACTGTGTTAAGAATTTTGTATTTTCACCTTTAGATAAACGAACTTACGTACAAAAAATAAATGTACATGTTTGTACGTTGCATTGCGGATGAATAAATAACTATGATGTTATTAAAATATGTTTTGATGCAGTGTAGCTAACAATGGACATAACAAAAACAGTTTAAATGTCAAAGGTGGGTTTCTCCATCGCCGCAAACAGTAACATGACCTCAGGGCAATGAATATTGAAGTCAATAAATTAACGGCGATCTGTTGCGGAGATTTCAATCGTGACCCGCGCGTCACTTCTATGACTACTTCGTGTCACATCAAACAATTTACGGGTACGACGCAGATGGTGTTTTGCCCTTTCCTATTTAATATCTCATAAATCTTACGTGTATTTAACTAACTATTAAGATATAGTCTACATTTGATAAGATTGTCTTTTACATAGACAAACGGGCGTCGAGTTTAAGACATACATGTGATTTTATAACAGCATTAAAGTTAGGAGCGACCTAAATGTAATAAGTCTGAGCCAAGAAGTCTCTCAACTTTCTACTTTGAATTCTAGAGACAGAGCTAACTAAGATTAAGCTAGTAAAGATGAAAAAGAACGTGTTTCAAACAATTTGTACATATCAGTACGTTGATGTCTACAAGCTGTTTTACCGGGTTACGTTATGTTAACACTAACTTTTTGCCATGATCTGGCCCTGAATACATCGATCCTACAAAATCACAAATAAATTTGTTACTCCCATTTAGCACATTTTTGACGTGTGTTAATTTTTTATAGCCACGTGTAACCTATTTGGTATTCTATTTGAACATTTAGTAGATAATTTATTACACTTTATTTTTACTCGTGTACATTGTTCATAGTATTTATGGTCCCGCCTATTAAAGTGACTACCGTGTGTTCAGAATTAAATATTTTATTGTTATTAATGTCTTCATGCAAATGGTTTTAAGTTAATACTGAGTGTTTTTATATATCTAGGTTTTCTTTTTTTATTTTCACGTAAAATACCTAAATAGTAGTTTATCGACTGCCCCTCTTTCTCAAGAGATTCTTTTTCTTACCAACATTCGCAATGTCTTCGCAAGTTATATTATGTAGGTTGTAGTAAGCGACTGCTATTAATTTTTAAAACAATTGGGCAAAGACAAATTTATTTCAAAACGTACAACTTCCGAGCAAATAACACATTTTGAGAATGTAGTTATAACTTTTGTTTCGTTTATTTTCATGAAAGAGATAACAAACAGTACCGCCAGCCGGCGTTTTTAAGACGGCATTTTTTCAGACGTCGACCTCCCTGCTTCAAACCGATACGTTCGATTACCAGACTCATTAAGGCTCGCAAAAGTCAGTGTAATTAGTGCCTTATAACTTACAGCCTCTTGTCGGCGAAATGCTAATTAACATCGGTAGATAAAATACAATTATAACTTAAGTGAATAAACCACCTTATCGCAGACATTCAATGATTTATGATGCGATTGTAGTAGATTACAGTAAATATTTCTTAAATTAGATTTATAATACTTGTAATGTCTCAAATTGCTTAATACGTGTGATGTACGATTAGGTTATCAAGTCATTTTGACTTTTGATTTCGTCCGCGTAGAATTAAGACAAAAAACAACACCTTTCCAGACTATTCTCTACATCTTGGTATAGATTTCACCGAAATCCGTTCAACCATTTAGGCTACAAACTCTAACAATCCATCCATCTAAACTTTTGCATTTATAATATTAGTAAGATTTTTAACTCGCTGTTGTAATTGTTATAAGTAAGGGAATTTCCTATTAGTTGTACACATGTATTCTGAGCAATTATTAAGAGTCCAGTCAATTATGTCTAAGTCCTTGTAAAACATGACGTTGTGTGACTAACATGAAACAGGGCCTAACAATTGTAAATACGCAGTTTATTTTGTTTTTATTGTTCTCGTAGTACGTATTCGCCGTTAGATACCGATGATTGCGACAGGTGTTGCGTTACGCCGCCAGTGATCTCATCGCTATTGCTCACCCTGATAATATAACCAATATCTATAAATGGCGTACAGATACTTTACATCAACCGCTACGGTTTCACGTTAAAGGCCCTTCCATCGCGGTGTTGTAAGCTTCTTATGTAGGGTAACGTTCCACAGACTTCGACCTTAACAAGAAATTCCTAGTGCTAGCTTATGATGTTTAAGATTACTGGAGGCTACCTATACATCCTAAATTGGTGATCACAACGTAATTTATCTAACCACATGTGGACTGATTTACTTATCAAAAATTAAGCCGAGAGAGCATACCAAAATGCTCGTTATTCAGCCAAAGTAAGTATGGTCACCATGTGAATACAGCATATCCGGTAGTGAAGAATTAATTAAACGAAATATTAGTATGGACATGATCATATAGTTGAACGCCATATTAATCGTTAAGTTTCGTGTTTGCCCAAATATATAGAGACTTAGAAAAAATATGAACAGTTTATATTGTTATTTTAATAGCGTCGAGTTGATCTGCGCAATAAGTATGGTCACGGAACATGTTTTTTGCACGGAAGACAATACACAGCTCGTTTGAAGTATGAGCACGTTATTAAGGAAGCGTATTATTGTTCTGCTTACTATGAAGCTGTTTTAATTAATATGTACGTCTCGTGGCGAGTAGGTCCTAATTGGTCGTGTTATCCTCGTGGTTAAACCGTAAAACATTAATCTCGTCGGTAATTGCTGCCTGTAAGCTGTAAGCAATCAACACTCACTACTGACTTAATCCACTCGTGTTTGTTCGCCGTTTTTCAGTTCAGAATGCTTTTTTGTATGGAAATGCAGTTTACGACTATGTCAGATTAACTATCAAGTAAATTCGATTTAAGTAAAAAAAATCTCAGCGATGTGCACAATATTCATTATGATTAATTATTCTTTTCTCCATATAAACATTTGCATCACCTGACTTTTGTCGGAAGCAGTTATTTAATTTCAAAGTAAGCATGAAATCAATGTAATTTAACAAGAAATTTAAAGGCAGTCATAAATTTGAGTGCTTCTTCACGGCCTGGACATAAAATCACAGCGATGACGCATGCGGTGTTTTGATATCATAAATATGTTGTGCAGCCTCAAGTAGCAATCATTTAACCTCTGACTGATTAAACGGTAGGTTCCTATCGGTCCGACAATATAATATACCTTATGAAGTAAAAAAATATATTGATACTTGTTAATTTCATTTGGTCCCTTTTGTTGGAAATTTCTCTTTCAGTCTTATAAGATGCACCGATGAGTTTTTTAAATTATCTGTCAACGAGAACACTTTATATTGATTTACGATTATCTTAGTTTATGTATGAAATATTAATGCAGGGTGTATTGTTGCAGTGTTCGAAATGTTGGTGTGCGCGCGTCAATGTGCGCGGCGCAAGTCGCTCATCCTCACCTTCGGGGAGTTCTGCGTGTTCGCCGCGGAGCTACGGCGATGCTCGCGGCAGGCTCGACAGTAAGTTAATAGAAATGTATTTAAGTCATCATCTTGTTTATATAAATGTTTTTATATAGCCTCGCTTTGGGGTTTCATGATGGTTAACCTTACAGGTTTACCGACATAACCAAATCACACTCTCAATCTCCAATGATCGTACAGATTTATCACATGCGCTACGGGTTACTTGTATAACTCCTCGATATAACTATAGAGGTTTCACTTTCATTTTTTCTTATTTTAAGGAATCTAAAATTTCTATTATAATAATACAGATCTTATCTACTTCGTATTTTTTTATTTTTTTTATTGTCAACTATTCAATTAAGGATAATGTTGATGTTTGCGAACTAGCAAGTAACTTTCACTAACCATTAATAATTAGTCAACGCTCGACTTTCCAAACAATTTCACCTGCATATCGCGACGGGGAATAACATTTATGTTTTATTAAAAACTCACCGACCTTATTATTTATATCTTATCAATTTTATTTATACATCTAATTCACTAACTGTTGTGTGTGAAAATATATGATTATTTGTAACCTTATAGTCTTACAAACACTATTCAAGACTTTTTACTAAGTAATGTGACAAATGGTGGTTAGAATGAATTCATACCTTTGTCATCGTTCGTCACTATTGTAGCATAGATTTTTTTATGTCATTAAGCTCATAAATTGGTATTATTATACGAGTAATCTTAGATGATGTGTGTTAAAATGATTTACATAACCAAATGCAAAATACATAAAACCACGTATGGCATTACAATCTTGATAGGTACAAACAGTTATAAAATATATAATTTGATAAAGTAGGTATATCGTATTAATTTAATAGTAAAATTTGCATACCACAACTACCAGACTTTTGTCGGGTACAATCTCTTTGAAATTATTACGAATCTAAATTGTGAAACTGTAGAAATGTCACATACTCCCCAGTTATTATAATTATTGTAAATTTACACAAAATTCTGCCATTCGCACGTACATTCTTGGCATTAAATCAAATTGGACGCTCTGGGTAATGCTTTGCGGTTTATATAACACGGATAGTCGAATAAAAATAATAATAACTGAGCAATTAGTGGCCGCAACGTCCGTTTTGGGTGCAACATGAATCAGTTTAATTTTGTCGATGACGTTCAGTCTTGTTTCCCTCGATCTTGAACCGCGGACACACGGCCGCGGCGGAGCGTTGACCCACGCCTCGCACAATGAGATATTGCTTCTGCTCGTGCTCGTGCATCTGACACATTACAATGCGACTCGCGTCGTCTGCGATTCCTGTGATCTCCTACACCAGACAAGATGATGACTAGATGCAACCACAATGATACTGCTGATAAACTGTTCAATTCTAGGTCCTACACCAACTGTTCTAACTTACTCTTCAGAACCACAGGACTAACAGCGAATGACTTTGTGAAAACGATATTATTTATCCTCCTCCTTTTGTTCTCAAACGAATTATTGTAATTTTTTTCGCTGACCATTTACGGCTGTAATTACAAAGGCGTGGCTGATCTCAACCCATTAGCTATAGCTAGTTTGTATCCAGCACGTGGTCTGTTACTTGGTTAATCATGATTCACGATTCTTAATCCACCCGTGACTGATCTACGTCTAATTTATCCCAGTAAATTGCATTTGATCCGCCAAGGACTTTGAATGTCGTGTCCGTTTTATTTTATGCGATATAGTTTAAAACAATGCCTTTATTCGCAGAGTTTCCAACAAGCCCGACTCTCCCGTGTGGACCGTGGACAAAGACCTTCGGGATAAGGACACGATATGCAAACATATGAACGGTAAGTTAATTTATGCTACTTATAAAATAGTTGTTAAGATTAAATAATAATATTAAATCCAAAATTATAAATAAAAGCTTTTTGATTAAGTCTGAATCTGTAAAGCGCAATATTTTAAATTATACCCTTTCATGACATAAATAGATCACGTCCGATATAACGATGATCAGCGAGGTATACGATCACGCAATACACATCCGCAGTGTAAACAACTGCATGGTGCATACGGGCAGAGCACGGGCGAGGCGGGGGTACATCGTAACACTTCCGTAACCAATTTAGCATGATCCTCGTGCTTTGTTTGTGTTATTTTGTATTGCGGAAGGTCGATCGGAGACAGCGTCCCGTGATTCGAGACGTGACTAAACTTTCCGCACGGTACCAATCCAGAAATACACCGCGCAGCCCCCTGCTGGTGCCGGTTGGGAACCAGGGTTGCGGTATATCACATCTCTCTATTGTTTTAAATTAAAAATGTATGGAACATTATCAGATTTAATATGTACCTACTAAATTAAAATTATTATATTGGTAAGAGTGACTGGATCGCTGTTTTTAATCTGTTATTTATTAAAAAAGCTAAGTCAGTGAGTTCATTGTCATTTCCCACCCACGTCTTATCTATTCCGTCGCAGTGTTTCGCCATCTGATCGAATTAATGATACCAGAGTCATCGCATCATAGTTTGCTTGTTTTAAAAACACCAGGTAGTTTGCTATTAAAAATAAAACGTAGAATAAATTCGAAGTCAGCATTTCTTAGATGCATTTATGATATCGGCAGTCACGCTTATTGTTTGTTTTTCATATCTGTCTAATTGGACCTTTTATATTATGACTATCATAAAATTTAATGTCAATTTTCTTTGATCACCCTGTATATAAGATGTTTTGAAAAAAGGCGGCATCTCGTTTGATAAATGCCAGTATTATTTATCTATGTGTTGCATGGCAGCGTTCCAATTCGTAAATTACATCATAATATTTGTAAGCGATTATAAATATCAAGATTGGATAAAACGAAATGTACGTAACAATGTTATCTTTTATTTAATATTTATTATTGTCATGATAGTCTAAATGTAGGTGGGAATATCTCTTGATCAATTCTAACGCAATACATACAACGAATTATAATAAAACTTTAGACGAACAAGACTTAGTTTTCGTTTTCAAGTCTGGAAAATATTTGCGTTTAAATTGCACAATATAGATTTTGACCAGCAACGAATTGTGTTGAAAACCTTAAGTTTTGCATATCTTTTAGTTTTTTAAATGAATAGTGTTTTCATTAATAAAAGGACACTAACTACATATTTCCAATCATTTTCATTTATTGTATTCTTGTCTATAAGATGGTGTGTAAATGTAGCTCTTGGCACTAAATAGATTCTCTTAGTACAATGTTATTGTAGACGGGCAATGTTTGTCGGTAACTCTGCCGTATGGAATCCAATGCATCTGATTTGCGTCACAGACCACGCTTCAGTGAATTTAACGTTGACTGATAAATGATTTATTGATGTTCTCACATTGTAAATCATAACACTTATGGTCGTTTCTAACATATTACTAGACCGCTAATAAAGCTAATATTTCTCTGCGTGTTAATTCTTTTGGGAAAAAGCTAATAATTAAATTGGTTAAACTTTCGCGAGAAATTATAACTCACGTCTATTTTTCCGGTGATGGCACCGACTAGTTTCGGACCTATCGGGGGTCCACATTCAGGGTGAGTGTTATTAGGCTGCCTTCGAAGCGGAAAGTTGAGTTTTGTAATTAGTTAAAGCTCATAATATCTTCATGTGTCAATTGCGGATACATTGGTAAAGTTGCCTTAGACCAAAGTAAAAGCAATAATAAGATGATAATCCAGATTTATTAAATGTGGAAACTATTCTCAATAGACATGTGTACTGAAAGATACTATAATGAACATATTTATGATTATTTTATCCTGTAAGAACGATCGTAGGGCTTTTTGTGATGAGTGATGAGTAAGAAGTTAATAATCATTGAGTAAATAGAACATAGGTGGAAATGACGAATCTCCCGTCAAATTTCCAAAGAAGTAAACAAGAAACATTACTTATCACAGATACGCGGCCACGGCGAGATGTTTATCGATAGAAATTATCTACATACAACTATTTTCTCTCAGTCGATGACACATTGATTTACGCGTCCTACGTATCGCTATAGGTTTGGTAATAAACATATAGTTTTATTCCCGACTACGCGGAGTGTTGAGCTGCCCGATGTATGTTTAACCTTGCCTGCCTTATACCTCGGTCTATCATAAATCTTATGTTTCGAAACGGCGTTCTTGTATTTCGTCATCCAATCTTCGACAGTGTACGTGCGGCGCAACACAAAACTTCGTGCAGGAAACACTTCCTAATTGTATAATGACGTAAACCATTACTTACTCGCGAAGTTCGTGATATACAAATAAGAGCGAAGAAAACAATAAAAAACATCAAACTTGTAATACGCTTTTGTAAACATTGACATAGTACGCGTTCTCTCAAAATAAGTTAAGCGTAAGTTAGACTTTGTCTTACTTAGGAATTTTGCCGATTGTTGCACTTGCTAAAAAGCGCCAGTTTCGTATATTTATATTCGTCTCTTAAAAATTTGAAGAATGAAAAGTTGTGAGCTTTCATAAACTTGTATATGGTTTGAATAAACAAACATTGTTAAATAAACGGCGGGCGCGGCCTCCCTGCTCTTCCGCACGAACTATAAGCGGAGTGCGGAAGTGCCGGCGATGAGCCGCGCTCGCGTCGCGTCGCGATCGCAGACAGACCGACAGAAACCACTACCAAAAACAATACATACTCAATTTGTATGACTAGAAAAAATTGCCAAATTGCGGAAAATTTATAAATTACTTTGACGTTTATGATGGTTCAACTCACGTCAAAATATAGCCAAATACTGTAGTTGCCGGAGCACGATGTTGTTTGTTCAACATTTTTAAATAAAAATATCATTTCTGAAGGCTGTCAACTTGTTTGCGATTAAGACGTAACATTTATATCAGATGGACTGTAGGCCAAACAAACTTATGTATGTGTAATGTAAGTATATAATATGTATATTCGTCATACCCGGAAGTCAAGACATTTCCTAATTATTTACAACTACACTTTAAGATTTTTTATAATTGAACAAGTTTTGTCTCAAAGCGTATGTTAATTGGTTTCATTAAATAATTTATGTTTTATTTCCTACAACTGTATATAACTGTGTTATAGTTTTTATCTACTTTTCTGCACAAATATGATAAACTTTGATAAAAAGCCCCTACACACGACATGCATCGAATGCATTTAATGATATTAAACTTAGGAGATAAGTAAATTAGAAAAATTGGTCTGCGAGAAGGGACGTCTTTGTCATTTCACCATTTAAATTATGATATTTTCAATTGGACGTTTACACAATGTATATAATTGACTAAAGTTTTTGTCATGTCAAGAGGATGGAGCCGCACAGGAACAGCTAATTCCATATTTATAAATTAATAATGCTGTAATTTCTATATCAGATTCTAGTGTATTTTGACAGACAGTAAACTCGTCTATCAACTTCAACTTAATTTGCTCTTTTGTCTCAAGATATCAAAAGATGACTCAAGTTTCTCAAGTTACTCCAGCTTTAGGGGCAAAGTACAATAGACCGGTCGGACATGATCAAACATAACATTAACTTGTGTTCCACAGTCATCGCGCAGATGACGGTTCGCGATGACGTGTAGCAGGCCTCTAACGGATCAAGGCGATGCGGCAAGATGACAGAGCTGGATCCTCATCAGCAGTTAACCATGCCTTTGTACTGTACTCTATACAAGTAACGGAATATTTTAAAATGCGGAATTGGCGAGCAGTCGACATCGCCAGAGCCCGCCGCCGCCACGGCAAGGCGCCGTCAGTTGGCCGTCGACCGCCGTCGGTGGACAGCGCGCGCGAGACTGACGCGCGACGCCGCCGCCATGCCGCCCACTGCGATGATCGTGCCCTGTGCCTGTGCGTCTCTCGTCGTAAACCCTACACCTACCTACATCACACGATAACTCAACAACCTATAGCAACCAGACCCTCTACCTATATCAATGTGAAACATACACCTTAATTGCGCGCGAAATAGTGCGTTTATTGACCACGCGTTCAGTGTTTACGTTTGCGCGGTGGCATTGGATGTTGTTCCCGAATCGGACCGCCGTTGCCCACGGAGCGAGAGATGTCAACACAAACATCTGTTACGCACAAATGGTTCGAATACAATTTAAAACTGTTCGTGTTGTGAGTACGCATTCCACAATCATTTGTGCGCTCTCGTATGGTTTTATTAATCAGATTGTATGATTCCCGTTAGTGGTTGGAAGTCGTAGCACTCGAGATATTTAAACCGACCAGATGTGTTCGGAAATCATTAGCGAGCGAGTAAGTGGGTGTATTATGTAGTAGAAGAATTCGCCGACGTGTTTACTGCCCACGCGGCCGATGCTCATCAATCATTACCCGTGGCCATGCTCCTATCCTACCGGTGTACACCTTACCGGAACACTTTCGACCTGTACTTATCGCAACGTCTTTTCTATTAATATAGTTTTCAATATTTCCGCAATCGGTGATAAACGAGCATTAAATGCATGATATGAGATTAATATGATACATCTCACTAAGTTACAGCTTGAGAACTGTTTTTATAAGTACAAAGATAAAATTCTACCCAAAACTTTGTTGACATTTATGATATCAATATTTTTATTATCAACTATACAACCTCTATTCAGGAAAATGCGAAATTTTTATAAACTTTATCATTTGTTTTTGTTGTTTCCATTAATCATATTCAATATTCATTAGACTAATTTGTTAAAATGTA
>NW_013527359.1:4219696-4224708 GCF_000836215.1 Papilio polytes | reverse complement strand
CACGCTATTGCGTGCGCCCGCGCCGCACTACAATTGTTAACAATTAACTGTACTTCTTTTGCGTGTTTCAATCCCATCCGAGAAATAGGGTCAACTACACTCGTAGGTCGTAGGCGGCGCGCAATGCAGACGTTTGGAGTTTATATTTGCAGAATTATAATCTATCCAGTTATTCCTGTAAAGTTTTATATCTTGCAGACCACATTGTAAATTCAATGTTAGTAATGCGTGGGCTCAACACGTGATTAGCAATATTCGATTTTAACATATTCGTCGATTCAGCTCCTACATACGATGTATATTTTTAAATAATGTTTTTGAGACGGTCCAAATCTGATTTTATATTTGTAAGTATAAATCGAGAATCGTAATGCGCAGGCGCATGAAGAGTGGAGGTGTACGCGTGATGGATGTATTCCAAATTATAATGGAACACTTGGTCGTGAAATTTAAGGGTGATGTCACTGGAAGAGTCGCTGACCCCAGCAATGTGTTCAGTGATGTCACCTTTGGGATATAAATGACAAAATAAATCTTTTTATGTCCAAACTACCGGATGGCTCTGATTTAATTTAAATATAATTTTCTCACACTAACTCAAAAGTATTATTTCTTGTTCATTGTACAAACATTGTACACGAATCTTAAAAACATACACGTTGGAACAACTAATATATTTGAAACACATTTTAAGACTACAATTTTTACAGTCCGCAAGTTAATAAATCGCCGTACTTAAAAACTAATTTTAGTAATCCTTCAAATGTGTTAATAACTTAAATTAAACTTGTTAATATTCCACACAACATCTAAGCGTATGTTAAATTTACTCCATCAAAGCGGTTTTGTCACCTTTTATAATGTGATACGTAAAGGTTTAAATATATTAAAATTATGAATTAAAATGTGAGATCGTAAAATGCTTTAAATAAGCAAACAAACTTCTTAATTGGACATCATTATTTCTAAACAGTGTTTCTTGTTGATAAACGGTTAAATTTTTCGTCAAATTTTCGTGGTTATCAAATTATTTTCAAGTGCATACTTGTTGTTTTTTTCACACTTGTAACCAAATTTAAAATGTTAGATCAATAAAAAATGACAAAAAAGCGATCTCTTTTTTGGTTTACGATCATCTTACAATGTTTCTATGTAAGAGACGAAAGAATACAACACAAATGTAATATTAATGTTTTAAATGAAGCTTTTGATATCTTGTCAAAGCGGAACTACTTCACTCGGCTGGTAACATTGTTAGTGCCAATTTCCACTAAGCGGAAAATCGAGCGACTCTAATACCACGCGTTCTTGATTTTGTATAGCAATTGCGGCTCCACCAGTGGAAATAAGACACGTAATTTAAAAGAAATATTCGCGAAGTTAGCCGCTAAGTGATACTTTAATTTTAGTGTATAATCTAAGTATGATACAATGTTTTGATATCGCGCAGGCAGCGAGGCGTCGCCGCCGCCGTGCGAGGTGTTTCTGGGAGGCTCGTGCAATCCCACCACCTGGAGGTCGGACATCGCTATACCCATGCTGAAGAAGATGGGCATCACATATTTCAATCCGGTAAGTTTCTTTAAAAGTTTATTTGATGAGACGCTTACGGTAGATTTATCAAGTGAAATCTTATTAAACTCTAAGTTGCACTTAGAGAGGGCGCACACCTTTTACGATTGTCGTTTGTTTCTCAGCTAATTCAACTGTTTAGTTGCACAAATAAAAGTCGAGTAGTGGTGGGCACCTCCATAAAAGTTCATAGGAATCAAAGCGAGACAAAACAGTTGTGCGCTACTTTAGTCCAAGGTGTGCTTGCGGTCTTAACATACCTTAGGCTTAATCTGCCCTTTACAACTAACCGTTTGAGCCATAAACATCAGTGTTATTAATATTTGTTAAATTACAAACCAAGAGATAAAGTTTCATAATAACTATGACTTCCAGTTAGCTTCCTATCATAAAGATATATTCTTCTTAAAAAAATATAAACTAATTTATACGTGGCGCTATGTCATACAGTAACGATTAAATTAATTTATGCGTCATGTTTATGTATGGCGGATGTCGACTGAAAACCGGGTAATTTTAAATACCTTTTAACTTTTATTTTTAACATAATTTTAAGCCATTATAAATAATGTGTCGTGCCTTAAATGGCCAAATAAAAGTCCTAAGTTTATTTAAAACTGATTAATATAAGTGATAGCATGATATTTCGCGTACTTTCTATAACAAGGTTGACATTATCAATGCAACAAGGAAACTGTTTGATAACGTATGCAATGTCAGCTGTCTATCATATTTTGTTTGCAGCTGTTTGTTTGTTTTGCGATAACGTGAATTGTACTAAGGAAACCACATCGACATACGATTTGAATGTGTACGAATATGTAGGCGTTTTAGGTATTGGTATTTTTATAAGTCATTCATATTCATAATTAGGTACATAAATTATAATAACGACATTCCGATAGCTAGTTTTGTTCGATAAAAACTTACATTACCAAAATTGATTCTAGGACGTGGGTGCTCTATGGCACAAATTTTTGTACCTACTGTTTTGACAAGCCTATAGTTTACAAAGAGTAGATTCCGCGTAGGGAGTATACGTGGCAGTTACTGCCGCGGTTAGTGCGACTTTGGGAGCGGCATGTAACAAATTTTTGATTCCAACTTTTAACGAAGTGTTTTGAATGGTAATGGACGAGACATGTAGGCGTCGATTAATTTGTGTCAACTTCTCTTTGTAAAGAACGTGATTTATTCGAGTTCACATTTTAGTTGTGATACATCACGTCCCTATATTGATCTTAGATAAAGGATCCGTATCTCTTGATAGTATTCAACATCGACAATAGCAATTCAATAAGAAAAATCGATTTGAAACGCTGATGTCATCTCTATTTCAAGAGTTTACATATACTGGCTCGTGTACCAGTTGTATCGTTATCTTATGTAAATATTTTTATATATTAAGTACATAGATTCTGTTGTACTCAACTACCAATATGACCAGTGTGCTTTAATTTGGATATATAGTTTAAAATTACGACGTTAACGATAGCTTTTTGGCACTGCACTTGTATCGACAGTAAAACGGCAATAAAGGCCAGAAGTAAGAGATGATTTAAGGCTCTCTACTACGCACGAGTCTTAAGCGCTCGCTAGTCACATTTACATATATAAAGGAAGTAAAATCGCATAACGAGACATAAATATCGACGTCTTATTGATATAGTGAAAGGTTTGTGTACTAAAAACCTCAATGTTTTCTCTTCCACATGAATGCTGTCATGCCGTTTTTGTTAACGAAGGCGCTTGTAATGATCAATGAATCGATCGAATTAACGGCTTGCTTTTTTATACCAACGTTTCACATGTCAATAATAACTTGGATCGTAGTTAACAACAAAGCAACATTATTATGTTTCTACGATTATTACTCTTAACGAACTGTTATTGATGTTTTTTATATTGGTACTGACGGCAAAGATTTTTTTTTATTTACAGTTGATATTTGATGAATAAAAAATTGTATAAGATGACATGTGGTACCGTAAATAAATATCTACACATATTTAGTGCTTAGAATAGAACCGATTAGAGCCAAATAATTTGTTAAAATGTATGTAATTGTCCAGCAAGTAGAGGACTGGTCGACGGAGTTAATGGAGGTGGAGCACCGCGCGAAGTCCGCGGCGCGCGCGCTATTGTTCGTGCTGGACAGCGAGACGCGTGCGGTGGCCGCCAGCGTGGAGGCTGCGCATCTAGCAGCGGCGCCACGTGACCTGCTGCTGGTACTGCGACCCTACACAAGACACCAGCTTATCGGCAACGAGACCATCACTGACCAGTTAGTAACCACATTATAATAGTTCTCGTCTGTCGAACTGGCTTCCATGGACGTTGGCAACATCCTACGTGTTAGCAAAAATTCACAGGATCCCAGATGTCATAAAAGACTACTGTGGAGTTATAGCAGATAGCGGGGCTTGGCATGGATCTTTAGCCACGCTTTTGTTGGTCTTTTTCTTTCTAGTATATTTTTAGCAATTTCAACAACTATTTTGTGTCAATGTCTTCAAATCGCTTCAGTATTGGCAATATAATAATGTGTCAGTATTAATCATTGAGAACACAAATGACTGTTTACTACTCCTAATTAGATGTTCCGTTCCAAAAAAACAAGTCACGTGGTTCTGCATCATCAGGTCGACGTCATATCCGTTGGCCGACGCAAGTAGTGCTGGTCCACTCCATGGCAGTCAGGTCGCCGCCCTGTTTGTGTTAGAATGACTTGCGGCGAAATGGGTGGGGGCTAATGTATGCGTCACGATACTTTCCTGCCGTGATATGTGGAGCACCGTGCGCGGTGACGTCTCATTGTTCCTCGATACTGCCTTATAGAGAAGCATTAATGAGTAACGTACGAATTGTGCTTAGCACATAGTACGGTCACATAGTTTGTATGACGTGGCATATTGCAATAAAGCTTCGTCATTATGTCTAATTGTAGGTCACATGGCCCGTACGGAATTAACTTGTTCGATTTCGCGCCTGTGGCATTTAAATCAATCAACATATCATGGTATCATTATGATATCAGATACTTATCATGAAACTTTTTAAGTCTTAACTAGAAATATTAGATTTGGCTACCACACCAGATATTATATTAGTGGAAAAATAGGGATTTTATTTAATGACTTTGCAAAAATATTGACGTGTGAATAACAAGATCCATTACTCTTGATCACTATCCGGGTATTTTTAGAACTGACAATATATTTTCAAGGTTTTTCGTTCTCGTATTATTGCTGATGGCAAAAACTAGTTGATTATGATCTCGGTGATGTCACAACACAGAAGGACCAAGCAGAATACAAATTTGAGAAAAGCGTGTGTATATTTGCAGGGAGTACGTTGAGCTATCCCGAGCTAGAGCGACGCTGCAGGAGGCAGTGGAGCGGCGCGGGCTGCCCGCGTTCTCGGACATCCCGGCGGCGCTG
>NW_013527359.1:4217572-4219106 GCF_000836215.1 Papilio polytes | reverse complement strand
CTCATTATACTATGCAAATATTGTGTAAAGAACCGTTTCAGATTAGAACTTCCAAAATATTGCCCATGTTGTAATTTCAGGTCGACGTAAGCAATAGCATTTTAGGTGTCTCTTTGTTAAATTTCAGATTATTTCGATTCAAAGTCATAAGTCACTCGTCATATTTAGAGAGTACATACTATTAACATATTATAATTAATTTAGATATTTCTATAGATTCGTAAGTAGCATCCGTTTATCAAGTTCATCATATAGTATGTAGTCTCATTTCATAGCAAAAATCATTTAGCAAATGCGGTTTTAGTGTGAGATTTTATTATTTTTTTCTAGCTGTGTATATGCTGAGTTGAGTTAATTTTCGCTAACGTGTTTTGTATGTTTGAATATAAATATTGTAGAAAACTCTTGAATACAACAAATGTTACTAATAAATTGTTTTAATTGATACAGATAGTCGGAACGGACAGGAGGAGGTGCCCAGACTGGCGGAGGGGGAGGAGAGCCGAGTGTCGGAGGGGGGTGAGAAGACGCGGGAGGGCAACGGGCTGCTGGTGCACAACCCACGGCTCAGGGCCTACGGGAGGAAACTTGGATTATTCATTCCTAAGGTATAAATTATGTTAAGATGTTAGATTTTCTGAATATGATCGTTTGTCAACTATTCTATTATTTAAGAAATGTTTTTTTTTTGAAGAAATATTTTATGATGGTAGAAGTATCTGGTGTTCAGTACCGTGAACTACACCGTAATTAGGGCTTGAAATTGACTCATTCGCATCTTTGTAGTGTTTACTCATCTCTTAATATGCTTTGTTTGTCTGACACTCATCGCTGTGTGCATTGCGTGATTGTGTACGAGGTTGTGGTGTTTGTTGCAGGAAATAAGTGAATGTTTTTGTGAATAACTGGATCATTATTTGATATTCAGTTTGATTCATTGCTGTTTATTGTTGCCTTACTCTGGGAATTACTTTGGTTTATATCGTTAAATTTTATTTTGGTATGTCATTGTTGTATAAGTTCTTGCAGTAAATAATGTTTTATTATTGTATTTCAAATAGATATTTAAGTAACGTAAAGAGTTTGTACATTTGATCTTCACATTTAGAGAAAGTACCATTGTTTGAATATTTCAGTGTTTTGTTTCTTCGGATTTCACAAAAGTGAACCGTAATCAAAAGATATGTTAACCAATCTATACTAAATCTGGATTAAATGACTTTATTATTATTATTACTACTAATACATATAATGATGTGCAAACACACTTCTTTGTAAAGTAGGACCTCAGCAATCACAGCATGTTATTGACAATTACTCTATTTAATAAAAAGCCATACACTACCCGCACGCTATAGGCTATATGTTTTCACGCTATTCAATTTACGGGGGGCATAATTTGAAAAAAATAAAAACAGTCATACGTGATATGGTAAATTATTCAGATGAAGCCGCACTTTGAGAGGAAGTTTTATAATAACATTGTTCTTTACAGAACGGTGGCAATCGCCCATCGGAGGGTAGCCCTGGCGGT
>NW_013527359.1:4216185-4217489 GCF_000836215.1 Papilio polytes | reverse complement strand
CGCACACGCACCACGTCTACCTCGGCGGATCCTTCCCAGTTAGACAAACTATATACTACCTGTTGCTCTCTTCATCTGTGTCACATTAAATATAAAAAAACAAAGTGATAACGTAGCTTCGTAATGGTTAAAGAATGTTTGAAATCGGTCCAGTGGTTTTTGAGTTATTTTAATACATACAAGAATACAAATCTTTCCTCTTTATATTATTAGTATAGATTACTAATATATTGCTAGCTGTCGCCCGCGACTCCTGCGCTGAATTTAAAGAAAAATTGTAGCCTATGTGTTCTTCCAGACTATTCTCTACCTCTATGTTAAATTTCATCGAGATCCGTTCACCCGTATAGGCTTTAAATTTATAAACATCCATCCAAACTTTCATATTTATAATATTACTAACATTGATATATGTGACTTATCAATTTACTATGTGTTAATGAGGTACAATAAGCTACGAAATTTTAAACTAAAATACTCCAAGGGTATACAAAATAAGAATTTGTTATGTAACCTCTACCGGGAGAATAATATGCAGTTATGTTTTGTAAAATTCAATAATATAATGTTATGTCTATCGACGGGATGTCGTATCAAAGAGAAATGTCTTACGATTTCCTATTGAATGTTTATGAAGTGTCGCGTGCGATAGCAGCAAGTAGCACGTGACGTGTCCGGCGCACGCGCAGTACCATATAACGCACTTCTCACTTTTTATATCATTGTATTGAAAATACAAAGCAAACTATTAAAGCCATCCGAACTGGAATATTAGGCAAATAAAAATTAGTACTTGTAGATATGTTTAAAATGATTTTGTATAGTTGAAGGGAATGTTGAAAGTATAACAGTAATCTTATTAGTTATAAGAATACATATTTCCGTTGTAACATTATTTGTATGTAGATTGAGCAATTTTAGTTCTTTTAAACGGTAACACATGTTACTCAGAAAAGTTAGACAGCGTACAAGTAAGTACGGTAACGTTGTAGAACAAGTGCTGACATAACGTACGATAAGTCACTTTGTTAACAACATACTTAGTGTCCAGTAGTCAGTCACACTTTTAGTGTACTAAAAACTTATTTAATTTACAAGAGGTATACTAATTCTAAATTGAATCCTAAAAAATTCAAGATATGAATAAACTAAATTCCACTTAATTTCCTTATTGTAATGCGGCGCGTTTAAAGTTACAGGACAAGTTAGTAAAACAAAATACGTGGTACATTTACCATGGTTACTTTGATAGGTAAAGTTTGTTGTACTAACGTGTGTGTGTGTGTGTGTGTGCAGCGGGCGGG
>NW_013527359.1:4210101-4214361 GCF_000836215.1 Papilio polytes | reverse complement strand
GCCATTAAAAAGAAAGGTAGCCGGGTATTATGTTAAACTGTTTATTAACTTGTGCAACAAAAATATTTAACTGTTAAATTAATGCGCGGTGTCACGTGGACAGTAACTGGCTTACCAACTGTCCAACTCTACTGGCCAGGTGTAAACCGTGTAAACCGGGCATTAAAAAGAAAGGTTGTCGGGCATTGTATGTTAATCTGTTTATTGACTTGTGCAACAAAAATATGTAACAGTCAAATTAGTGCGCGTCGTCACCTGACCAGTAACTGGCATAAAGAACTGTCCGACTCTACTGGCCAGGTGGAAATCGGGCATTAAAAGGAAAGATCAATTATCGTATGTAAAAAGCAGATATATTTGTATAAAAGTTGTTTGTTTCTATGAATTACAAAAGTGGATAATTTGGGTTTTAGTAAATTGTTTCGTGTGGGGTTGCATATTGTCACTTTGCATTTCATGATTTTTAAGTCATTCGTTAAGTCTTAGTCTGCAATTCATAGAGCGTACTTAGTCTTAGCTTAGATATATCACAAGTTAATAGAAATTGCTTGGCATGTAGATAATAAATAAATTATCTCAAAGTCGAAGTACGCTTTATAAATTACAGCCTTAGATATTGGAGTTTCCGTGTAAACGCACCTTTGTTAAGCTCTGCTCTTAATGGAAACGCACCTTAAATGTGGCCGTTTTGTATAATTCCGGGGATATTGCAAATGCGATAAAGGACAGGCGGGTGATGTCTTCACAAGAGATGTTAACACTACATTCAAAAGATATCTTTTACAATTGACTATATAATAAATTTGTTTTTATATATATATATATCACTAGTGGTTATGTTTTGAATCTCATTTGCTACTGTAATAGGCTGCGTCTGAAAATTCCTCGTTTAATTCCATTTTTAAATCACAATAAAGACATCAAATAACATCGTGTAAGTTCGCGTCAAGGAGTCTCATGTACTTATATCTAACGTTATATGGAAATCTTTTAGTCTAGTACAAAACAATGTCTCTCTTTAATTTCGTCACTCTCTAATGTATTATATTAAATATAATATATAGGAACTAATTATTTTAAAACAAATTTTAACTAAGCATGCGTGAGGCCAGAGTGGATGGTGATGGGGAAATTAAAATTGTAAATAACTCTTTAAGAATTTCTATTACGAAATTCAAAGGAGATACTTTAAATTATCAATGAATACTTAATTTGCAGTGTAACGGTATTACTAGAGTGGACCAGAGTAAATGTAGTTTAATTACTGCCGTACTCAGAGACAATATTCATAAGGGTTCCCTTAGTGGGAGGTCTCTGAGTACGTCAGCTAGTGTTTATCCAACATGACAAATGCACGTGTACAACGCACTTTGCATAAAGTACATTATAAATTTTAATCCATTGTCTTTTACCAGTTAGTTCAATGAACTTTATATTATAAATGCATTGAAATTCTCGTTTCTAAGAATAAGACATTTAGTGGGTCACATAGACAATTATATAAAACGAATTTAAATACACAAATGAGGTATATAACTGCAGTACCAAGAGTAACATAGAATTTAGACACAATTTGAATATTGCTTTCTCTGTTCTTCTCAAAAAGAATGAAAGAAATAAGAATAGAACCATAATAAAGTTGTAATAATTTTTAAACAGTAAAAGGAACTATCTTTTTATTTAAGATAATGTCAGTAAACATTAAAAAATGATTATTACTGAGTATATTTTAAGACAAACTTCTCTATTAAAATAATTTGATATGTTCAAGGGGACTTCATATGTGACTCATTTGTGTATTTAAATATTTGAACATAAGATCTTTTTAGTATATTGGCTATGTAGGTAAATAATTTGGTTCGTAATAAAAGAGTACAAATATGTTGCTCACGTAGCAAATTTAAGATTAAAATTAATCGCAATGAATAATATTATGTAACATTTAATCGTTATTTCATATACTCATTCTAGTTGTAAATGAATTTTTTTAGTCGCAAAAATTGCTACGATTGCGGTAACGCTTTCAAACTTTATTCAGAGGCTTCAAAAGCCATGAAAATACCTATACTAGGTATAACATAGATAATATTAATTGTAAGTCCTAAATAAATTTTTGACCCACTGTCGCTAAAATATTACATTTTTTTAATATAATAAAAGCAGCAAATGTCATTTTGCTAGTCACTCTTTGCGTTAACATTTTATTAAGTACTTCGTAATATTGTTTGATAGTACAAAAATCTAATTTATAGTGAAATGTCATTATTAATTGTAATTATATGCCATGTACGCTTATTATAAAACTAAAAACATCACATGTAAATATAAATATTTGTAATAATTAAAATATTTGTTTTTATTTATATCTTTAACTAGCTGTTCCCCACGACTTCACCCGTGTGGAGTTTTAAAGTTCATAACTTACGTTTGCCCTTTGTTTTAACTTATCACTTAAAGTATTAACTTAGTAGTAATCTACGTAATAATGGAAATTTACTGATGCCAGATTCCAAATTTCTAAGCCTGGTAGCTGTGAGTTTAGTGAATTTTTACGTCGGCGTCAAGAAACACGCTGTTTATTAATAGCTCCTAAACATTAGTAATAATAAAATTTACTCACAGATACATTTCCTCTTCAATGGTGAAACAATTTTTATAATCGGCCCAGTAGTTTTTGGGTTATTTCAATTCATACAAAAAATACAAATCTTTCCTCTTTATAACAGTATAGAAATATAGATTTGTTATCTGCAGTTGAAATCGTGAGTTCGTAGCTGTAATAATAGTGTAAAAAAGGTACATTAAAACAACACACTAACAATCTTAATTTTTATTAACAGATTTCATTTTACGATTTTTAAATAACAATACATAATGTACTTATTATTTAAAACACTGTCATATTCTTCTTATCCTTGCGTCTTCTTTGTTCTTTTTCAATATTTTGTTCTCGATTTTTAAGATTATCCAATTCCCTACTTTTTTCTGCAATTTGACTTTTAATATTTAGTGACACACTTGAACCGGATGAATATTTATTTAAAGAATTCTTCAATTTATTTAACTCTAATTCAAGTTTCTTGGTGTCCTGTGTTATTTTAAATTGTTCTATATTAAGATCTTTGTTGGTGGATTGTTTTATATCGGTTAGTGATGTCTCCGTTGATGTTTCAGGCTTCCCACTAGAATCGCCCAAAGTTCGATTGAGAAAGTTGAAAACGTTCCGTCTCTCTCGCTCCTTTTCGCGTTCGTACGCTCTTTTATTTCTTTCCTCTTCTCTCTTTTGGAGTCTTTTTAATTTCTGTTCAACCTACACAAAAAGTTAAACATTTTAGATTATACTTCTTACATATAATTTGATTTTTTTATGGTAAGCACTATAAGACTATTGTAACACATTTTTTAACATCAAGAATAGACATTTATTAAACTAGCGAGCACCATCTTTAGATCACATCATTATAAGTGATTTTAACTAGGTTTTTGCATATAACAAAAATTGAATATAATTTGAAGTATTTCCCGTAAAATAACTGTACTAATATTATAAAAACGAAACATTAGCCTTTTTCTTGTATTGTATTGAAACAACTCAAAAACTATTGGAACAATTTCAAAAATTCTTTCATCATTATAAAGCTTTGTTATGAGTAACACGGCTTTTTTCACGCAAGCGACAGTTTGTATATTACAAGATATACCTTGAGTGGATCGTGTGCGGCGTGTGCGGAGGCGAGGCAGTGGTCGAGAGCGCGTCCCGCGGGCAGCACACGCGCCTGCACCGGCTGCAGGCGGCCCGCGCCCGCCGCGCCCAGCCCGCCGCCCGGCACGTACCCCATCGACAGCAGCAGCTTCGACCCGATACCCTGACAGACACGCATACATTACATTCCTACTAAAACCTCTGAGGAAACTAAGCCAAAGTGCCAAATGAAACATTACAATTAAATAAAAGAAAACTGTTTGTTTATTAAACTTTTATTACACTAAACATAAGTAAATTTTGATATTTAATATTTATTTATCTGAACAATGTGCTTGCATCCTCTTGGAAAGTTTGAAAGTCAGAGCAGCACTTTGTCGATCACTGCTCTAACATGTCAGAACTTGATAGAAAAGACAGTCGTGATATTTTCTAATTCAACATATTATAGATGTCCTATTATCATAAAATCATAATAATATGGCAATACTAGAAATTCACATTTTAGTTTTTCATCAGTTAAATATTTGTTACCACATAAAAAAACTAATAAACAT
>NW_013527359.1:4192801-4209767 GCF_000836215.1 Papilio polytes | reverse complement strand
TCACCCTCTGCCCGGCACAACTTGTGCTCCGGGTACTCTGTGTCACTCACACTGTCCTCTGACTCCACATCTGCTTCACTATCATCTAAAAAGCATACACACAGAGAATGCCAGCAGTTAAAATAGTTATCAACACATATTAATTGCAGGAACTTTAGTATTTTGAACTATTCAAAATATTTTGATGTGAGTGTCTATTCAAAACATCAGACTTGATCATATGAAAGAAATATTATATGTTAAATATGTTAAAAAACAAATGTTTTAATACAAGATAGCAAAGACACTTGTCGCTGTCTTCTGAACCCAGATATGTATGGCTCAAATTTAGTCTGTACTGAATCTAAAAATAAAATTATGAAAATGTATAATTAAAAATCAGTGTAGATAGAACTTACTGCTTAATGGAAATATCTCTTCAAATGCCAAATGGAACTCATCTGCTGATATTTTTCTCTTCTCTCCAGTTTTCATACCATTCTCTAATTTCACTACACACTGTTTGGTCTCAAAGTCAACACTCTTCACTACTCCTATTTGCCAGAGATGATATTTTTCAATAGATTTCTTTGCTATGCTCATATCCTGAAACACACACATACATTTACCTATACTAACATTATAAAGAGGAAAGATTTGTATTTCTGTTTGTATTGGAATAACTCAAAAATTGCCAGACCAATATCAAAAATTCTTGCAACATTAAAAAAATTTGTTATCAGTGAGTAACAGAGGCTATGTTATTTATTATATTTTAATTTCACATGGGCGAAGTTCCCAGCAAAAGCTAGTTCACAATATTTCAAATGTTAAATTTTAATTTATGTAATATAGACTTTAAAAGAGATATGTTAAGATATATAAAAATACTAAATTATAAATTACTTATTTTCATAAAGTAATTAATTTTACATACCTCACCATCTGCTGGCTTCAGTTTCAATAGAATCCTGCTTCCCGGTTTTATAGATTCATAGTTAGGTTCTATAGCTTCCTTTAAACTAGATAATTGTACTAAAGCACCATGAGAATATCTATTAAAATGGAATAATAGTTTATTTTAAGTGTAAAAATTTACCTAATGGAATAGAGTATATTCATAATGCGACAAACTCACCTACATTGTTCATCACTGAATTTGCATTCACCATCAAGATAAAATGGACATGGCAACATTTCTGCATGTGTTGGATGTGTGAACAGAACCCTGACCTGAAGACAATTATAACATGGCATAAATAAATATGAATATAGACTTAGGTGTATAACTTAGGTTTACTAAAATTACAACTCAATCATACTAATATTATAAATGCAAAAGTTTAGATAGATGGGTGGACGGAAAGATGTTTGTTAGATTTTGTAGTCTAAATGGCTTAATGGATCTCAATGATATTTGGCATAAATATAGAGGATAATCAGAAAGAACACATAGGCTACTCACTTGTTTTTTTAATTCCACATTATGGATTCTTTTACACATATTCAATAAATAATGAAAACCAATGACATTATTGCAAAATAAAGGTTACATTTTTTGGTTTCACACAATAATTTGCCACTGTTCTACAATAAATAAGTGAATAAATAAAAAATAAACCCTTTATTATTTCACTTTAGAAAATATACATTTCATGAGAGCCTTGGTTCTTGCACTAGGTTCCCCACAATGAGGGTGTCATATAGTAAATAGTTAAAAAAAAAACTTAACAAGTTGTATAAATATACCTGTAGATCAGAGAACTGGTCATTATCCTGGTGTGGCTCAACACTGCTGACCATAGCATTGTGCAGGCTTGGTTGCCCACCCCATTTGTGCGTGTGATACACTGCACATTTCATACCCAACAGTGTTGCTAACTCATCCTATAAATAGTAAATATATTATTTGAAATTATATAAGGAGAGAAAATCAAATATTGTCAAGACTGAGAATATTGCAATTTTATGTGTGGTGAGTATAAAAGGATGCTGGGAGAGGTATATAGTGCACCATAGTTTAAGTGGATGATACATTAGTTTTGTATTATTATTTTACTTTACCTCTATATCACTTTTATTATCATCATCTTTTGACACTTCCGTGGAATCTTGATTTTCTTCAGTACTATATGCTCCACTTTTAGACATTTCTTGCTGTAAAATTATATAGCTAAAGTTGACATTCACAACAGTAAATAACCAACATATCAAAGTTTAAAAGTAATAATTAATTTAAATGCAGTTATACCAATAAATATTTTATCTGAACAACTAAATTTTAAGATTAAGAGATTTACCATAAATAAGGCATATTCTTCATCCAATTCATCTTTGTTTCTATCTGAATTGTCCAAGACATTGTTTTCCTCATTTTCCTCTCGTTTTAGTTCCTTAGACTTTTGTGCATCCAGGCTCTCTTGCGTGACTTGTATCAGATTTTGCATCTGTGATTTTAGAGCCAACAGTGATTCCCGCATATCACCTTGAGCTTCCGCAAGGGAATCATTAACAAACTGTAACTATACACGCAATATTTGATAGTTAAATTGCACATGATTTACTCATTTCCACGACAAAAAATTAACCCTTACTTGCTCGTTGTATTGAGCTAAAGAATTTTCTAACTCTTCCATTCTCATTGGTAAAATATATTTTTGCTTATTAAATTAATATGAATGCAAACATCAAAAGGCAACTCATATTGTTGTTAAAAAATATTGATCAAAACTAACTAAAACATTATTATCTTAACCACTATAAATTATGTCGGTGCATTAAAATTATCGGATAAATTTAAGTTGGTAATATAATAACAAGAACACCGTATATAAATTTAAGTTTGCTCTGAAAAGAACTTCTGTTGTAGCTTTTGTGACAGATGACAGTATTCCATTTCCGCTTCAAGTGACAATGACATTAAAATCTTTGTCCTAAAAGTAGATTATGTACGCCTCTATTTTTGAAATGTAGATTGTAGAAATTATTGCCATAAACATGTATTTCTAGGTTTTATTCATAAGATTTAAATATTCAATAAAAAACTCTATAAAATGACTAATTTAATTCGTGGCCTTGCACTTTACAGACTGAAACTAGACGAACAGGTACCTAAACCTCAAGGTTCAACGCAGCGAACGATTTTTCGTTCGTAATTTTCTCATTACGAAATCTTTATTTAGCAAGCGCATTGTGAGGTGTAATAATACTCTACATAAAATCATACATTGAACAGGTCACAAGCAAAGAAACCAGAAATGTATCTGGCTGATCTAATATACCATTAATTTAATCTAGAATACGAAATGAAACTTTATTTATAACATTTATAATACATTTACACATCATTTAATGCTTCCATTGTCTCTTTTTTAATAAGACTTGCAAGTAAAGATTTAATAGCAGTTCCAGTGTAATTTTCTTCAACATCAAAATTGGCAGACAGAGCATGGAATGTTCTATTCATTATGGATTTAAGTTTGTTTTTAATATCATCTTTATTCCGCAATGTACAACTTTCCATTTCTTCTCTCACTGTTTTTAGTTCCTCATTTTTCATAGTTAGTTCATTTCTTAAGGATAACACATCTTTTGTTTTAATATTGTGTTCCTCATCTCTTTCCTTACTTATTGTTTTATATTTTTCTTCCAAAGTCCTTAATTCATTACACAATCTAGAATTTTCCTTTTCCTGTTTGTGAATGATGTTTTCAAGATCTGTTATTTTATTTTTGTTCATATTTATGTCCTCCTTTTCCAGCTTTTGTGATGAATTTAAAATACTACAATCTAATCCTTTTGACATTATGAAATCTTCATAAAATTTTATTTTATTTTCATATTCAACTAATAATTTTTGAACAATATTGTTTTCATTTCTAATGTTATTATTACTTGCTTGATTGCACACACCTTGGATGTTGTCTAATATTTTATCCAGTTTATCCGTCATTCTGTTCATATTTATTCTTATTTCACTATTGCTTATCCTTTGTTCAGACATAAATAAATTTAATTCACTTGAGTTGTTTAGAATTGGGTTATTAATTATATTAGAACTTGTTAATGGTACAATACGATGATCATATGAAGCAATTGTAACATTTTCTGGGCTTTGTATTACAGCACTTGGTTTTTTCCAATTAATTTCTGTACAACTGTCAGTGCAATCCATCTTTTCAGATGTTTTATACTTTACTGTACTTCTTTGAGGCTTATGCCTTATTACTTTTTCAGAACTTTCATCAGAATCTGAGGAATTAGACTTAGCATAATTTGTAGATGGCATTGGTAAAACAGAATGACCCATAGTAGCCATTCTTTTTAAAATTGAATCTTTAGTTTTTTTATTTATAGATGAATCTGTATCACTTTCTTTATGATCAGTAGGATTTTGAGTTAATATGTTATTTACTTCATGTTTCATAATTTCAGACTGACTTTTACTGTCCTTATTTGAATTTTCAATAATAACCCCAGACAATTTTAAATTCTCAACATATTTAGAAATGTTTTCTTCAGTACCATATAAACTCCAATATTTTCTTGTGTTATCATAAAATGATAAATTTGTATTTTCCTTAACAACTATCCTCAATTGTGGAGATATGTTTGTACATGATAATGTAACTTTATTGGAATCATACAAAATAATATTAGATTGCTCAGTTTTTTGATTTTTTAATATGGCAGTACCTATTTTTCCTTTAGATACATATTCATTATTGGTCCTGAAAGTAAATAAGATGTACATAAATGTAAAGTATGACAGGCTTGGCCAATAAATAAATCATCATCAATGCAAAAAACATTGTACGTACCATTCGTAAGCGTAAAAAACACTAGCATATATTATTTGTGAAGCTTTAGGTTCTTCCTGTTTCTGCAATGCAGCATTTCGGACTGGTTGTGGCACGTATTTCAAAGAAGCATCTTCTTTATCTTCAAAATGTTTATCAATACTAAATAATCTCGATAAAGATGTGCTAGAAAAATTAATAATTGTCAAAATATCAAACTCAAATATTAAGTTACAAAATAGAAAAGTTAATAAACCTTGTAACTGGTGTAAAGAAATCTACATCAACTTCGTCAGCTTCCAACATATTGTTACTTTTAAATAAATCGTATTATAACTAAGTGTTTTCTTACAAATTAGTATATATGATAGCACATAAGGACTTTAAATGCGAAAATATTTTATTGACTATTAAAAAGAAGAAAACAAGGAGTCAAATCGCCACGAACTGTCACTGTCGAAGTTTGACAGCTTAAAGGTCAAAGAGACAGTTCGTCGGCTGTGTTGCACAAAATGGTTAAAGCATTCAGTGTTGCCTACATAGTTTATACTAGCTGTTGCTCACGACTTCGCCCGCATGTAATTAGAAAATAAAAAACATAACCTTACTCACTGATAACGTAGCTTTCGAACGATAAGGTAATTATAATAATAACGATATTTTTTTAAATCAGCCCAGTAGTTTTTGAGTTATACAAATTCTTTTTTATTAGTATATTATTAGTATATAGATAAATAAAGGGAGAACGTGCTTTCACAATAAAACAATTTATTTTTGCGAGGTCTATTATCAATCTTAATTACAAATAGTAAAAATTATATCGCATTTTTGAACTTACTGTACAGTTTATTATTCTTACCGGCTGGGCGAGGGATTTTACGATTGAGTTATAAGATTTAATGCGTATTATTCGATGAAACAAAAGACCTGTCAATCACGTAAGGATTGCGATCACAGTGATCAATCATCTACACAGGTCTAATTTTACTAGTTTCATCAACATCTTTTATGCCAGTTTTGGTTGCAAAGAGAATTTCCCTTATTTTTAGGGGCATTTCCATTATCCACCATTTATGGATCCGCCGTGTCCCAGACTGGAATCGACAGCCGTTAGGGTAGAGTAGAGACACGGAGGGGCCACATCTGTTCTTAACAGCATCACTGACTACACTCCCTCCTTTTACCAAATAAGATAAATATTTTAGAGATAGTTGAAAAAATGTTAAATTTTGGATGTTTAATACAACTGTTACTACTTTAGTTAGATTCAACTAAACACGAGTTGGAATATACGAGGTAAAAAGTAAAAGGGATGTAATATCGTTAAATGTACCAATTCTGAAATATTAGTATTTCTATGAATCATTTTTAACTTACATAGTTTCTGATATTTATGAAAATGTTAAGAGTGTGAAGAAAATTAATGAGTTAAGCTCTCTTAAAACATATAAACCTTACCTTATAGGTGTTTATTACCGATATATTTACACAACTCAATATCAAGAATTAATGCATGAATTACACAAATGGGTTATCTTTTCCTCAGCGATACCTTACCATTCTCGGAAATGTCTGCTTGGTTACTATTATTGATTAGAGTATCCAATTAAAGGAAAGCAATATCTAAGTTCCTGCAACTCGAAAGAACTGAGAGATCACCTTCCTTGTGAAACAAGAAATATTTAGGCCTATTAGTTATAATATCCCTTAAAAAATAAAAAAAAAAATAAAACAGATATTTCGGATAATTCAACAAATCAGATACACAGTTTTCACTACACACCGAATAGTTTTTAGTCTTACCATTAAAATCATAACAAAATGACATTATAATTTATGAAATGGTCGATTCCATCATTGGGTTTGGTTGATACTAAACATTTACATCACGCGCTTTTGTTAGTTATGGTTTATTAAAAACTACGTTGCGAAAATCAAATAAAACGAAATTATCGTCTTTCTCGCAATTTGTAAATTTATTTTTATAATACCGTAAACGCATTAAAATAGAGGTTTTAATTGCTGATTGAAAGCGATGACATGTTAGATTGATCTTTTTTGGGACAAGTTGTCGGATTAATACGAAAAAGTTATTTAAAGCATCTAGATTTAGCAGTCTAAGATTTAAGTACGTAATATTTATTTGTTCGAGATATTTCCATATCTCCTGAATGGAAGAGATTGTTGTAATGTATCCTTTTACACATTTAATTTTTTAAACGTTTTTTGTTTCTACAATTTAAAAAATACGTATTTCTCACAGACAGACTTTTTCTTGCAGACGTTCCATCCAATATCTATGGTGAAAACTATTTTCACTACTATTTTCTCTGTAATTTTTCTTAACATCATTGTGAGATGATGGTCCATTAGTACAACCAAACCGTCTATCCATAAACCTAAGACTTCGGCGGTATTAGACATTTCTCTACTTATTTCTCGATCTGTTTCGATTTGCAAAAATAACATTACCTAGGCGGCGACATGGTTGCTTAAAATGTCTGTCGCTAAGTTGACTCGGTTTTTAATCTGTTGGTTGGATTAATATGTAATTAAGATATTTTTTTAAAAAGAATAGAGCCTTTATTTTTTTTGGTTTATCTCAACTAAATAATTCTATTTGCCTACATTATTATCTACCTTTAATTCACCACTGACGCTAAATACATTTCTAATGGATTTTAATAAATGTGGGACATCAAAAATAATGTAAACATTATCTGTATCTACTTTAAAATAATTACTTTTAAGATTTATTCCATTTAATTTTTTGAGAGAATCCAATGCTGCTATATTATTTGTGTCTTGATTGCATACAGTAGCAATAACTAACCCAACCCAACATTTCTTAAACTTAAAATCAAATTCTGTATAATAAATCCCAACTTATCATTACAAACTTTTTCATTAACAAAATAATGTGCCACAGGTTGTTAAATGAAATTGTATTTTGATAATTCGAATTTGAATTCAAAGGGCATATGAATTTGTCGTTACGATTTGTTTTTGTTTTGACTGGTTTTGATGTTAACGTTCCACATTCCACGGAATAAGTAGACAAATCTTACAGATTTCATTTTTTAAAGTGCTTACTTGTTTTGTTTCATTTAAATTATTACATTAGTTTGTGAATATTTTTTGATTGTTAAAAGTCCTTTGAAATTAAGTATTTTTTTACCTTTACCATCTTCAGCTATCTGTAACTTTGAACTTTTTATATACTCTTTGCTTTCAATGTTAAATGTCAGATGTCAGTTCATTTCATTATCACTCATTATCAATATTCCGTCGCATTATTTTAAATAGCACTTTTATTAAACCATTGTAAGTTTAATATTGAAGTTTCCAAAAAATAGTTTTTGATATACACTGGTTTATGTGTATAATTTTGGAAACCGAAAAATCCGTGATTAATAAAAATGCCCGATTCCTACACGTGTATTACTTGTCAGGTTCTGTTCAAAACAGCTGACTTACAAAGGGAGCATTATAAATTAGATTGGCATAGATACAATTTAAAAAGAAAAGTTGCTTCCATACCACCTGTTACGCTAGAAGAATTTGAACAACGAGCAAAAGAACACAAGGAATCAGCTGAAGCGGTACGAGATGAATCAGCTTATTGCAAGTGTTGCTCAAAATTGTTCAACACAAAGAACGCATATAATAATCATCTCAATAGTAAAAAGCACAAGCAAGCTGAAGAAAAAAGTATAATA
Source organism: Papilio polytes (assembly GCF_000836215.1). Taxonomy (NCBI): domain Eukaryota; kingdom Metazoa; phylum Arthropoda; class Insecta; order Lepidoptera; family Papilionidae; genus Papilio; species Papilio polytes. Next base: position 4,201,270 of record NW_013527359.1, on the reverse strand, counting down.
GAGGGGAATGATGACCATAGTAATAATTCTGATACTGACAGTTTTGTAAAAATCGATAATGTAGATAAAGGTGCTCCTATCAAGAATGAACCTGAAAAATTTGTTGTTGTAAAGCCTGTTGGTTCGGGAGACGAAGATATTGAAACTGATTCAGAAATCGAAGAGGTAGGTCTTATAAGAATTATTAAAGTATTATGTTCCTTCTGATAATTATATATATCTGATATAATAATATTGCACAATGATAATATATGTTATGGCATTATTTTATAAAATAAAAACAATTTAAAATAATGCAAAAATATTTCTTTTCCAGCTTGATTCAGATGAATGGGATGAATGCCGTATAAAAGAAAGTGATTCGCTAATCAAGCCAAGAGATTGTCTGTTTTGTACACATCATAGCAAAAATATGGTTAAAAACCTGAAGCACATGTCTGAAGTACATTCCTTCTTCATCCCTGATGTGGAGTATTGTGTTGATGTCAAAGGATTATTACTATATTTGGGTGAAAAGGTACATTATAAATATTTCAATTCTTTAGAAAAAAAATTGTATAAAACACATTTTTCTAGTATGTATCTGTAACTGGTATTTGTAAAAAGGTCTCAGCGGTTTTAGACTTTAAAACAATTAATTACCACAAGTGTTTAATTACAGTGGAAACTTGATTTACCCAACTAAGGGCCTGTCCCACCAAATTGTAAATTGTATGATAACAATCCAACATGTAAAATATTAGATTTTGTTCCCTTATCAGTGACATCATTTTTAAACTATCTTAGCCTCTATCAGCCAGTGGTAGAACAGGCCCTCAATGTTAGGCATCTAGATAATTGCTTATTAACCCTAAGACTATTGTTGGGCAGTTATTTCGTACATCACAGTAAAATATATTTTTTACTACTTTATTGGTCACTATTATCAGTACTAACCACAGGGAAAACTGTCCCTCTGAATATTATACAAAATTAAAATTTTCAGAATCTACCTCTTAAAAATTACACCATCTTACAACTATCTAAAAAAAGGCTTGTTTTATTAAGGGTTAAACACATCAATAGCATATTAAACGAAAATCGGTGTTTATATAGTGGATACAGTAGTCACGATTTTAGTGAACCCAGATAATTTTAGCCAGGGTAATCAAGTTTTTACTGATCTGTAATTCATATTGACTTTATTTGATACAGATTTCACAAGGTTACATGTGTCTATGGTGTAACGAAACTGGGAGAACATTCTATTCGTTAGAAGCTGCTCGAGGACATATGGTTGATAAAGGACATTGTAAAATGTTACATGAAGGAATCGCTTTAGCGGAATATGCAGATTTCTATGATTATAGGTAATTTAATTTTTTATAATTGTTATTAAAACATTGTTGTGTATATGCATTTTAAGTTTAATTTTCAATGTAATGAAAAAATCTCTTTTAGCTCTTCATATCCTGATCAAAAGGAGGGTGAAGGCAAGATGGATGTGGATGATGAAGTTGAGGAGCCAGCTAACTTGGAAGGATCGGATTACCAGCTGGTTCTGCCTTCCGGTCTTGTTGTTGGACATAGGTCTCTTATGAGGTAAATTTTTTTTAAGCCTTTTTTTTACTAACATTTAAAACTTAAATACAACAATTGTTTTATTTTTTAAATATTTGAAGATTGATAACTGTTTTATATTTTTTTTTGTGAATAGTATTAAAAATGAAAAAGGATAAGACATTTGATATCACTTAATTTTAAAAGTTTTTATGTTCACAAAGCCAATGATTTGTTGCATGCAGGTTGAATAAAATGTTTTGTCATTTGACAGGTACTACAAGCAGAATTTGACGCACAATAGTCAAGTCCTTGTGAAGAAATCTGACCGCAAGCTGCACAGGGTGCTAGGAGTTTATAAAGCCTTAGGCTGGGCTCCCCGGGAGCAAGCACTAGCTGCAAAGTAAGTATTCAAAGTTTTTATCGTCCCTAGACTTGCTTAACAATCACTTAATTTTCTCTTAGTTTAGAAAAAATTGCTGCAGTATTTAAGAAAATAAATATTTACTAGTATTACTTTACCTCTGAATTCTAAATTATCATTTAATTAATAATTATCATTTATTTAAATCTGTTTTGCCAATCCTTATTGTCATTGTATTGTCCAAAAATCACAAAATAGTGTAGTTTCATGCACATACTGATTTGAAACTGTTTGTTCCAATTAATCTTGACTTTTAAAGTCGAAAGCTAATCAACATGTACGTTTTTTGTAGGAAAGCTCGTGATATCCACTTCATGAAGAGGGTTCAAGCTAAATTGCAGATGAAGCTGTCGTTGAAGGCCAACAAATTCCAGAAGCATTACAGACCACAAGTCAACTTCTAGAACTTTCTAGAACATCTTAAAATATTACTAAGCAATCTTACGTACGTTTGTCATCATTAAACATTGTACACTTTTTCAACGGCGAAAAACAGGAATAAAAAAAATATAATAATTCATTGGTGTGAAAACGTATAGATAATATAAATATACTAGTAATGTATCATATTGCATATAACATTTTCTTTTGTTAAGTTCAACAGAAAATCTATTTTGTTAGTACAATATTTTATGAATTTACTTGGGTATGAAACTGCAGTTAATTGATAAAAGCTTAAAAAAACAATTATTCACAGTTCACCAACGGCGCTTTTTGCTCAATACGTTTTTGCTGTTTGCTATTTCGTTAAAGCAATGCTGGTATCAAAAATAAAATTATGTTCATAATTCAATTTGTTTTATTTATACTTTTAAAAATGTTGTCACCAACTACTTTTATTATATTTCGATATTAACTAGTTAAATATAACTAAAATAACATATTAATAATCTAAAATGTCTCGAACTGCGAAAGGCAATAACATCAAAAGTGCAAATCAGACGCCAGAGGGCGCTAATTTAAGGAGCTGTTCACTAAACCGGAACCAACACAAGGAAGAATTAATACATCCTGGTTTCCGGATATCGAAAATTAATGAAATAACATGTTATCTCTATTGATAGGAAGAAAAAAACCTTTCAAGTGTCTTACTAAATGTAATATATTTATACAAAAACATTATGTTACATTTAATTTATAACAAACATTTCAAAATTAATTTAGCTACGTAAGTGTAGTAAAAAGACCTGGAAATGTTTTTTAAAACTTCTAAAAAGTGCGGTTTCTTATAGTTATAGGTAATGTTAAACAATATTAAAAAAAAACATGGTAATAGTAAATATTTTATTTTTCTTTAGTAGTTCCAATCTCTACATATTTATACTTCAGTTTGCTGCTACTGTCATCTACCGTTGGCGTCGCCGGTATAGTCCATGGTATTTTTATTGGATTTCTATCAATTTTTAAACTAATTCTGTACAACGGTAATACGTTGACTTTCCTATTTAAATAATTCGATATCGACTTTGATAGGCCTTCGTTTATAACGTATTTTGAATCTATATCTTTGATGTTTTCGATATATTTCAATATGATATTTTTCATTTCTTCTTCGGTTTGATTTTTTTGTGAATGCTCCGTTGTTGATTCTAAACAGCTACCCAGAGCGAAGAGCCCTAGTATCTGTAAATATTGAAAAATATGGAATAAAAAAGGATATTCGGACTTACATATACCATAGACACATATAAAATACAGAATAAAAAAACGGAATGGTCAGCGAATCGTGATTTCAAATACAAGAAATAAAACTTACCACAAGGTTAAAAGTCATCGTGATTCCATACCGTAACTGATTAAAATGTATTCAGAAGTTAGTAGTCAATTCAATTAATGAAAATATATTTAATCAGACTTCCATCACATTTCGATACGGTTATTTAAAATACTCCATAAAATAAACTTTGCTATTTCCTATAACAGGAGTAGGAAATTAAAAATGAAATTCAAGTAACTTTGTGAGAAACGGAATCTTTTGCTATCTTGATGTATTATACTAACGTATTATGTAAAAATAAAGAAAGACAAAATATCAAGTACTTATTTAATATATTAAACGTTAAAGGTTATGAGTTGTATTTTTTTAAACAACACAAATTTTCTTGCCATCGTTTATTCCCAGTTTTTAGTTAAACTGATTTTTCCTTTTAATGGTGTGTTTGCACCGGCAAGTCTAGGATACCCCGAGGCGCGGTCCCTCGTCTAGAGAACCCTAAGGCTGCCTTTAGGACCCAAAGACCTGCTTCTATGGTACGCTTTCTGTCGCAATCGTCGCCGAGCGCAGGATTTATCTCAACCAAGTCAATAGCTCGTAGCCTTCCTGTCGCGTGTATTATTTCCATCAAGTTAATCGCTTCCCGAAGAGAGAGTCCACCTCGCACTGGTATATCAAAAAGTTATTGATTTTATCACTGAATTCTTATAAATATTGATATTAGCTGTTACTCACGACTTCGTCTACGTGAAATTAAAAAATAGTATATAACCTATGTTATTCAGCGTTCAGGTAGCTTTTTAATGGTAAAAGAATTTGAAACCGGCCCAGTAGTTTTTAAGTTGTTATAATACATACAAAAATCCTAAAATACAAATCATTCCTCTTAATAATATTAGTATAGAGTATAGATAAAGATTAAACAGATTAGGTAGACCTAGAGAGCAGATAAAATTGTAAATTGTTGCTTATCTTTCTTTCTAGTTATTAAGTAGGAATTATTTTAACCAGTAGTTACCTGGAGTGCCAGTACTGGGCGCTTCTAATGCGTCTATTGAGTCAATGTCGAAGCTCACGTGAATGGGCTTCTTCATCTCAGGATCCAAAACCTTTAATATGTGCTGAATAGATTTCTTTATGCCGTATCTGAAATTATATGAAATATTTAATAAAATGTGATTTGTTTTTGAACTTTAGTTTTTTTATTTCTTTCGTCGTATATGTATAAATATATGTATAAATATCCACTTACTCCTCGATATCTTCCATTGCAAATGCCGGTACTTCATATTTCTCTATTGCTAACCTTTCATATTCATCTACGGATCGAAGAGCTATATATCCCAAGTTCTTGATTGAAAATCTAAAAGTTTAAAGAGTTTTTTTAAACATTCCCGCTTCAACACCTTCACACCAAATGGGTCGGCTCGCCCGGTGTAATACTACGACTACACAGAAGACACGCGTGAAGTGGGAGCAATTCCACGTTTTGTCTGATGACTGTTGTGACGGGGGCCTAACTTTAGTCCCTTTTCCTTCCCACCCTTTTTCTTATAAGAGGATGGGAATGGAACGTGGATTAGATGGTGTAGGAGATAGGAAAGGAAAATATCCACTTTATGTGCGTCTCGTTTGTCACCTTATGATATCAAAAAAACTTGACCATAAATTAAATCTGTAAAGAATAATACGAGTTTAGTTGAAACAAGGGCGAATTCAAAGTTTAAAATTTGCAAGCTAATTTAAACTGGAGTTAGCACATTCGTTGCTACGTACTCTCCCAGGATTTTTTTCATGAGGAACCGAGCTTGATTTTTTTTGCTTTCACTATAGAATGTGTTCTAAACTTTAGATTGAAATAAAGTTTTTAATTCATTCTACGAGAACTAATAGTACTGAAAATGATAATGAATGAAGTTATGTTATCATAGAGTAAAGCCCCAATTGTACTTCTGACGTTAAATATTCACATCAACCTTTTTTTAGCCGAAACGCAGAGGCGAAAATGTTACAAATACATATCAATGCGAAATTAATTCCATTCTCTTTCTTTACTTGTTAATAGTTAGTTTATTTGTCTCTCTCTGGCACTATAAGAGTAGTATCTTTGCTTTTAATATTCTTACTTAGGCACTTGCCAGTCCATGGTGGGTAGGTAGGGCCAATAATCTGCCAGCTCCTTCACGAGGAGCGCGACAGGCATACCGTGCACGGATCCCGAGCCTGATGTCTTGTTAGTGTTGATGTCAGCGTGAGCGTCAACCCAAATCAGGATCATGTCCTCATTTACCTTGTAGTGGCCATCTACGGTACCTAGTTACATAAATAGGTAATGTTTTTAAGGGATGTGCAAGATTTTATAGCAATCTATAAACGATGTTATAATCTGAGGAATCTAATCGACTGAGGTAAATATGTACATCATTATACAGTCCAGGTTAACTTTTATATAAGGAAAAGCATTTCTGGAATTCACAGTTCCGATTAACCGGAAAAAATCATCAAAGGAGAAAATTAGGGCTTGTGAAAATGCGGAAGTTAACTTAATCCCTAAGCAATTTCCCGAGCCGGTCAATCGTGTCCAAATAATTGAGTACGTCAAAAAAAGATTTATTTCCTGCACTAGTTCCGTAGCTAACGACGCGAATCAGTGCGCGTCGGGTTACTGCCAAATGATCAAAGGAGCCGAGGACTTCGTTAAAAGCTTTATATATTTCCGACATCGATACGTTATCGTGAGGATTTTTTTCATATATCTCTTACTGGTTTAGATGTATATTAAAAATAACAATATCTTTGAGTGATTTAGAAAATGCACAATGAATTTGAATATAAGTCAATTTTATCCTATGAAACCATTCTCAACATAAAAATTACGAACTAGTTAGCTGATATGGTATTTCCTACATACAATAAACTAGTAACAAAACTCACCAACCCCTATAGAATGATCTCCACCAATGGTGACAGCCACTCTTCCATCCTTTAGTACTTGGGATACGCGCTCTGACAGTTTCTTGTTGCAAGCCGACACTTGAGAGAGATGGCTCATGTTGTCTACATTCACTTCAACCTCAGTCGTCATCGTGTCAATATCTCCGTAATCCTTGACGTCTAAACCATCTGTATATTATTAATAAAGTCAGTGTGAGATAGTAAAAAACCTAACTATTATAAAGATTATACGATAAACTTGGATATTGGCAAAAAATTGCGACTTTGTGATGACATTAGAGGACGTTTTTTCTATAATATTATTAATTTATTAAATAAAATGATACACACAATAACAATTACCTATTGTTTTAAGATGGTTTATCAAGCCGGCAGATCTCATAGCTGCCGGGGCAATGCTCACACCGTACTTCTTTTGTCCTTTCTCGAATGGCACTCCGATAATTCCGACACTCCTTAACGCCTCCCATGTTCGAGCTTGGCTCATATTTCTAATAATTAATTTTACGGAATTCATTATTTATTTAACACAAACACTTTATAAAACGAACGTTTAGCTTCTACTAAACAATGCTACAAACTGAATGGAAGTTAAGATATATTCTCTTTATCTTTATCATTGCGACTAGGTCAAAAGGTTGGGTCTCAAACTTTTAAATTCTTGTAACATTTTCATCACATTTTAGATTATGAAAATAAACAAACCAACGTAATCAAAAAGTTCTTTTAAATCGCTTTTATCGCTATAATCGCCTATTCTCTAAATATGTTGAATTTCTTAAAATATTTCAGTTTATATGCGCATCAATTCCGTCATAAATCGACAACGAGAGGGTTTGTAAAGATTTCGTCTTAGGTTGGTCTATTCGATTACTGCAAATCCAAGGTCTTTAAAGATTTGTATGAGACGATAGTAAAATACAAAAAAAAAACTATAACCTTATTTAAATAAACATTTATTTTATATAAATTTATTTAACTATTAAATCTATACTAATATTGTATAAAGGAAATATTTGATTTTTTTGTTGTATGTAACGAATAAAATCAAAAACTACTAGTCCGATTTAAAAAATCTTTTATAACAAAACAACATTATTACTGAGTTTAGGGTATATTTATTACTAGGTGCTTTTAAAAATCTTGCACGGACAAAGACGCGAGCAACTCCTAACTACAAAATAAAATACGCATTGAACTTACACGTGTTGTGCTATCCAAAGAAAAACTTCGTTTGTCTGTTTCTATTCTACACTGAAGAAGTATGAATCTATATTCGTGCCGTATTTATGGAAGTTTACGAAGAACAACATCGTAATTTATGCTAATTTTCAACCGAATATAGGCGCGTCCTAACGATTTATATTTAGTGTTGATTTCCTAATTAAACAACCACGTTAAGTTTAACTGTCAAGTATCACATTTTAAGTAACATAAGAAAAAAATCTTCGAAACATTTGCAAAATTAGTAAATATAAAAATAGATAATTCGGCTCCATCCTTTTTTGAAAGCTTGATATTTGAGCTTCTTGAGATATGAATCTCATAGGCGATTCATAGGCGTTATTAATCCAATATTCATAAGGTCCGATGACAGTAAATACGTTGTACGTGGCCACAGACGACACAGACATCGAGGCACACGGGAATGATACTATTCCGATCACCACTGAGCCCAATAGCACGGGGCCTCCTTCCCCGAATTGATCCACGTAAGTTCTCAGGTTCGAGTCTTCCTCAATTCCACAGACACAATTATTCCAATTAGAATTGACACAAGTCGCTGTTTCATATACCTGCTTCTGTATAGCTACCACTCGTCTATTTATCTTTCCAA
>NW_013527359.1:4151127-4192501 GCF_000836215.1 Papilio polytes | reverse complement strand
TGTTTGAATAATTGTTTGTAAAATTAATACCATAATCGATTTATATTGTAGATATAAATGGACATTTTTTACCAGATATAAATATAATTTCAAAAAACATTACTCATAAAATGAATCAAAACAAACTATGACCGTTTTTGACAGTAAAATGAAGTATGTGATCAAAGAGTAGTACAAGTACGAAGGAACACAAAGATAGATTTTAAGAAAAAGAGTAATTTGATTGTTCACATTTGTCTACAATCAATTAACTGTGGTAAAAAAAAAAATTGTTATACTAGCTGCTGCCTACGACTTCGTCCTCGCAATATTAAGATAAAAAAGTATCATATAATATACCCGTCTATGTCAGCTACCTTTCAGTGAAAGTCTGGACCTGGAACAAACGTGGATTGTGGACAGATAGACAGACATACATACATACAGACAGACGGACAAAAAACTATAATGCGATTTTCGTTATCAGCAATGCAAAGCAATACATTATTTTCTCGAAATCTGGAATTTTTCTTTTGATAATACAGACAGACACTGAAATTTTATTATACGTTTATAAGATCCTTACTCAATAGCCCGTAATAAGATTAAAGCCTTCAAACTGGTAAATAATATATTTTTGTGAACCGTTACACATTATGTCCGTGTTTCCATTGACATAAAAAAGACGTAACGTGCAAGTAAGAATCATAATTTCTTGATAGCAGAGATGAATTAATGTGAAAATCCTTGCAACATCTTGTTGTGGTTATATTTATACTCATATTTCTGCTTTTCCTCTTTAGTAAGATATAGCGAATACTTTTCTCTTTTCGTCTAGTAGCCTTCCTCATTAACTCCACCAACTTCTATGCTATACTGCCTTAAATCAAGTGAAACTCCATCCCTTTGAACATCCTTGTCTTTACTGACGATGTTAATGAACAAAGATGGTTGGTTTATTATCTGGTGTACAGTTAAGTTACAGTTAACTAGTTTAGATATAAATATATACGTGCATGTTGCCCGGATATTTTAATATCTTGCTTGGATATGTTAATTTTATTTTACCTCTTTTGTCATAAATATGCTTTTTATAAAATTAAAGTTCGCTTTGCGACAATGGACACGTGCCGTTCTTCTTCTTAACAATTGGTTTGCTTCCATTTAAATACATACAAAAGGTTTTGTTAAAATAGCCCGAATCAAAATGCTTTTACATTTACAAAATTAATTTGTATTAAGGTTTATTCGATATCAAAGGAACAATAAGATAATCATTTTTCTTTTGATCTATTTTATTCTTAAAATGTTTTCTGAGCGTACTTTATATTATTCAGTTAAACAAAATATAATAACACAAAATAGTAATATACTTGAAGTCTTTCGACTAACATCAGGTAATATTGGGTGATTTATGACATTTTCTTTTAGGCGTGGTACTTAGGTATTTCAACAAAATAGTTGTCTTGATAATTGGTGTAGTCGTAATCCTCAATATCACAATTCATATTTCCACTAAATAATTATAGATCATAACGATATGTTTCGATTAAGATATTGTTTTGACGTCCACCGAACACATGGTCGCGCGCGCATTCCGTTGCGACTCAAATGGAACTGACTCGAAATGACAAAATGGCCACCATACCAGTGCTCGGTGTTCGCCATGGGCATAGAGTAAGCCTACATACTAATAATAGTGTTGTGAACATAAGTTTTTGAATTCCATTATTAACTCGATACAGTCCGGAATCATTAAAGTAAGTTCTTCGACTGATTTTTACTTACCGACTACTTTAATGTATATAACTGTGAAATTCATTTAAATAAGTTTTTAATGTAGGAATGATAAAAGTTGGTATGTTAAAAGTAAATAAGTTATAGATTCAAAACAGGCGGGGGATACATTTTGGTAAATCTCTCACAAAACGAGTTCATGTCGAGCGTATGTAGGATTAGTGTAAGCTCTGGGAAGTGTTTTGTTTTATTGCCTCTTTTCACGAAAACGTGTAGCGGTTTTTTAAATAAACATTACAAGTTAACTTATGAGATAATTGTATAACCTCTAAGAGATATCAAAAAATTAATCAACAATACACTTATTTAATTAAAAACTATGTAATATATGTACAGTCGAATTAAGAACTTTCACATATTTTAAGTTTGATAAAAATAAAAGAAATAGATAATCTGTAGGTTTTAATTATAAATAATAAACTAAATTTATTTTATTCGTTATGTTAAATGATCGGTATCTGACTACAGTATACAGATGAGATACCGATTATTTTACGAGGTAATGTATTTGTTTTCTTATGCATTCATATGAAAACAAATACATCACATGAAGTAAAGTTATTGTACTTGACTTACAAAGTTACAAAAGTAAGTTAAACTAAATTGAACGTAATGCAGTAACTAATTTATAACCTAAAATTGAATAAATTAAGTTTGTCTCATGCCGTATACAGAGAATGAATACTTCGTTACCTGAATATGGTTAGAGAATGAAAGCAATGTGTATTTCGTGAAACTCAATTCCTTCGTTAACACCTTCGTAGTTTGAATTAACTTAATTTATTTACATACAAACGTAATACAGTGAAGTGAAATAAATTTCAAATAGCAGCTAAAGACTTATAGTTGTGTATTTTCTTTTTATTGCTAATCAGTTTGCTATAGCGAGAATTCGGTTTATTTTCTTTCAAATTGAGCAACATTTTTAAAAATAATGTATTATTCAAATAAATTTACATCATTTGTGTAGCATAAAACGCACTTTAAAATATGTATTTCGTGAGCCATTAAGGTAATGTGGTTGGATAACAAGATTTTCTTTTATCTCCTTGATACTACTGATTTTATTTGTACATTCTGTTAGCTTGTTAACTATTTTTGATGTATTCTGTATTCTTAAAAGTTATTTGTTAATCTGCGCTATTTACAATACATTTTTCTTTATTTAAAACAACAATATTGTTAGGAAAAATATTAGGAAACGGAAGGAATACTGGGGGTTAGTTTTATAAAATATATGGCAAGGAGTGGCTCGGGCGCTCGGTTGCAGTCTCGGCGCTCAGTCGCCATCAAGCTTAGTGTTTTACTAGTCGTCACAACGGAACCTTCGATATATTTGCGTTGTCGCATTGGAGTTCAGTTTGTGTGTTTTAAAGTAATTTACAAGTATTGTTAATATAGCCGTCCGTCTATATTTTTAAGGAAGTCATTTGTGGAAATATCTAACAATTCCATATAGTTTTTGTTTGATATGAAAATGAAATAAGCTTATTCTCTACACAGCGGTGTTATAACCTATTCGTGTACTTAAGCAAAAACCAATATCGTCTCACAATAATCTTATTGCCGGGGAAAAATTTCCGATATGTGATCACATCCGCAACATGCTTAGAGGCGAGGGGCGAGATGTGTGGCGAGGAGGGAAGACTGGGGCGAAGGGCAAGGATAGAGGGGGCGGGAAGGGGACTTATCTTTTACCGACACATAAAATGTTAAAATAATTTTTTGTGCAATAAGTGTAGGTATTGTGAAATATTATCTCATTTAGTACAATATTTAAAAAGTTAGTTTAATGTTTTTGGTTATGAATGAGTTATTAGTGTGAAATTATAAAAATTGTATCAAGTAGCCAAAATTTAATATCATAGTCATATATTTTAGTTTCTCGATGTTTTTGCTATTTTTATCCAATATTTATTTCTTAAGAATTCCACATGGTTTGACATTAAAACTCAAAACTTTAAAAATAAACCATTGTTATTTAAATATCAATAAATTGAACAAAACTGGAAACTTGCATCAAAATAATCACATGCACAGTAAATCTGATAAAATTAATTGAATTTATGATGATATTACATTCGTCAAACTGCTGACATTTCCTATTTCATAACCATGAATATATTTGTACGTGTAACTATAAAGTTAATATTTATTTTCCATTGTGAGTTATGGCCAATTTGTGGTGAAATATTTTTATTGTTACACGAACAAATGAATAATTACTAGTTTTACGAGACATACATATTGATCTCTGTTTTTTGTAAATAGTATATCTTTCATGACTGTTTCCGCAGTGGAAACTAAAATTAATTCCTAACCTTTACATTTTCAGATATCAGAATGAATATGACAGATCCTGAATGTTCTGAAATCTCGTGTTCAAATGTGTTTGACGAGGTGTGCGGTGTGGCGCGCACTGCCTATGGAATCGGCGTTATCAGAGTGTTCCATAACGCATGTCATTTGAAACGAATTAAATGCAAACTGAAACCATACATAGGTAAGAAACGATTTTTAGTAAATAAAATTTATGGTAAATTGTTGCATCTATACTAATATTATAGAATGTAAAGATTTGTATTTTTGTACTTTTGTATTGTATTTTGTTTAATTTCTCACGGACGAAGTCGCGAGCAATAGCTAGTAACTATTACCTATTAAAGTACTCGAATCAGAATTAGTGAATTAATGGATGGGTTGAAAAATTCTTTAAGTACCTATAATTGTCTGGTACAGACGTTTTTTTTTGTCTATAAATAAGTGAAAAATAAATACATCTATAAGAGAGTCTTGTCCATAAAACGAATGTTATAGAATTCAAAATATATAACATTATAAATTACAGATGTACATCAGGTTGCTGACAGTTTATGCGATATCAAACAGAGAGTTGAATACCCGTATAGTAGCGGGCGAAGGGTTAACGATTTCAGTATAGTCGGAGCTCATCAAGCCTGCAACCATACGTGTCCTACATTCTGCGTGGATACATACGAACCAGCTTGCGCTCAAATTTGGAAACCCAACATGGAATCTTATAACTACAGGCCCATGATCAATCATTGTCATATTGATTTAATATCCTGCGCTTTAGGTGTCAGTGAGTATTTACATTTATTGCATTATGTGTCCACTGAGGTGGAGCCTACCCAAAGTAAGGGGTGACTAGTCCATAGTCAACCATGTTGGCCCACTGCAGGTTAGTTAACGCACATATCTTTGAATTTCTTCGCCCCTAAGTCTAGGTTGCATCACGATGTTTTCCTTCACCGTAGGAACGTCGGGTAAATTATGTGTATTTGAAATTCGAAACTTTTATTAATAAAAAAAATTAGAATTCCCAAGTTACAGTTTTCACTGTTACCAGAATCCATCGGTTGATAATGAAACAATTATTTTGTAGAATTTTTTTTTACAGCATTTTTAAATCGTTTAGGTATATTTATTCCAGTCAGTATTGATTAATGTTTTTGTTGATAAAACAATTTGCGGACGCAGAAATAACAAGCAATGTTTACCTTTAATGTTACAGATGTTACAATCCAGCCTTTGGGCAAATGTTACAAGAATCCATCTGGGTTATTGTTCATGACGCAAGTAGCCGCTTTGAAATCTTTGAAGTTAATCGACGAACATCCACCAAACTATCCGAAGAAAAGTTGACATTGATACTAAGTCCGTAAGTATAATTTTTAATTAAATTTGATTTATTTATCATAATATCATTTATGCAGTATTTGTATTTTCGAATTAAGAATCAATTTAAAGTAACTTCAAAAATCACCCTGTCTCATGTCGTTTTTTTAATTTAAACTGGATAAAAACTGTTTTGTTAACGCGACATGATTTATCTAGGTACGGTACGCTACGGTAATACCTAGAATATATAGTAATTATCATTTGAATATCATTGACATGGAAAATAGCGATATTACTGTTCACGTGCGGCTTCATTATTATTATTTATTATAGATATTATATTATATTTATTATATTTATTATTTAGTATAGGTGAAATTTGAGAGTTAGAATCTTGGGATTAAACAGAAATGTGTCATAACATTGTGGTCTCTACATATCCGTATGTATGTATATGCAACTGCCTGTCACCTGAAATGATATGGGTGAGCAGGTGACGTTTAATTTTGAAGTCGCTCGTTTATCTAAGGATTAATTATGAATTTTGCTTCAAAGACTTAAATAAGTATTTCCATTTGAATTAACGGTGTTGAAATATGAAGAATAAGAGACTTGTATGTTCACTTTATGGAGTGTTGTTCCTCTGTCAATAACAAGTTTTTAACTAATAAATCACTGATATAAGCTATTTGTTACGGTTTTACTTTATGTTTATTTAATTAAGTCAGTCTTACCAATTTATAAATTATTTTTGTTGTTTTTTATTTAAGTTATATCTATCTATACTATCTATACTTCTATACTATATCTATACTATTATAATAAAGCGTAGACACACTTCTTTGTTGCCTAAGATGTCGGCAATTACAGCATTTTTTTGAATAAATATTTTTTTAATAAAAAGACTTACACTTACGTCACGCTTTAGGCTATACATTTTCACGCCATTAAACTTAGGGGGTAAATATTTTGGATAAAAATCCTAATGTGGGAAAGGGACCATACCATAAGTTGCCATGTTTGTCACCATGTCATGTCATTTTGACATTTTAAATTGATAACTTGACAAATGTAAACAACAAATTTTCATAATTTTATGCGGATGATGTCTCATAGAAACAGCTAGTGTTTTCATATTACCCGTTTGATGTAGATCAGTGTGATCTTGTTTAATAACTGTTCATTAAAGTAACGATGAGAAAAATGCAATTTAATTATACAAACGGCAAGTAAAGAGGGAATAATTAACGCCAGTTTCGAAACCTGTAATAAATAAATGTCACGGAACATTGTTAATTTAAATAGAAAGTGTAATTGGGTACTAGGATTACTAATTGAGATAATGGCTTGTTGCAAGACAGAGCGCTTCCACAGCTACATTTATTTCTTTAATTGAAAACAAGAAAAGAAAAATGTCTTGAGTGATCCGTTAGAAAATACCTAATTGATTGTCTGTTCCGTTTTCACTTTACTACTCTATTTGTATTAAGATTTTCATTTTTTTTTCTTGGAGGATTTTTAGCATAAATCTTGTAGACATAACTTGTTTTATAAGAATTAATGAACGAGGTACTGTAACTTATATAGAGATGGTTGTATGGAAATCAATTTTAAGTAAAACTAAATGTATTTTATTAACTATGTTATTCATTATATCAAAATGAAAAATCCTATTGTTTTATCAATGTGTATGTTGATGAGATTCAGTCATAAACATGTCATTCAGATTATAATCAGATACAGACGGAGGCGCGTTTGAAATGTTGATGGTTGACGCCGGAGTGACGTACATCAGACTTGCTAATACCACGACCTCCCACGGGATTCGGAATCGATAATATTAATCAAATTTCACCTGCAAATGTTACGAATGTATTGTTCTGTTTTACGGTTTATGTTTGTTTACGTTGAAAATCCATAATAATTTTTTTATAGTTTCTTTTGCATACATTTCATGAAAGTCTTGGCTCCTGTAGTAGGTTGCCCTGTATCACAGGAGCCAATTCCTTCCCCAATACTTCATTATAATTCTTTTAATGTCTACACAAAGAAAACAAAGAAATACATTACAATTAGTTATTTTAAAACTATTAATAAAAGAAAATTTAAGGTATTAATAACATTTTCGATTAAAACAATTGTAATTAACAATTAGATAGTTCTTTTTTTTCTCTTCCCGCGTGTATGATGAATTTTTTGTGCGAGCGCTCGCGCGTGTGTTTGTGTGTGTGTGTGTGATTGTGATTTGTGTGTTATGTATGTGCTTGTTGAATATATTAGCCTCTGCATATTGCATGGTTGTGTGTGTGTGTGTGTGTGTTACTTTAGAAATTATTTTTAAACAGATTTTTACAAGTCTTATAATCCATCTGCTCTAGCCATTTCCTTATAATTATCCGTAAATGATATGCTTTCAGGTTCCTAATTTTTGATTTTTTGTCTAAAATATTAGGTAGGGGGCAAGATATTTATAATGTTTTATGGCAAGTGGACTTTTTAAAGCTAGCAAGTTAAATCTATGTATTCTATTGCTTTGCGTGGATGTTATGCTGATTTGGTTTTTATGCAGGGACTTCATGCATTCAAATATGAATGTTTTTCGAACACTGATCTTAAATACAATATGAAAGATGTGCCGTTATATCGTATGATCGATGTGATGTTGTGATAACGCTGTCTATGTTTTTCCAAGAGCCAACAAAAAGATAACCATGTTTCCAGTCGTGTTCAGTATTTTTTTTAAACACTCACCCGTACTTTAAAAATAATCAAATAACACGAAACTAAAACAAGGGGAGTGAGTAAATGAGAGTTTTACGTGAAACTTCGCCAGTAATAAAGTCAAGTTGATCATGAATTGGCCTCGATTTTATTGATTTGCATTTGTGTAATCAAAGCTCAGAGTCAATTCGTCTTATTTCGTCAGTCTTTTGTTTGTACCCGACCGATGTAAAATTGATGGTGGAACCGGAAAAAGTTTTAATCCGACTTCGTGCTTCTGTATTACTTTGGGTTGATTTGTTTTCATTTTACGCAGAGAAATTTCAAGGCATTCATGTCCAAGAATTGTATAAACGAAGTGATTAATATGCACTTGATACGGTATGAGCAAAGAACTTTCATTCGGATATATTTTGACTGAAAAAAATAGTATTTCTGTTTTGACAGAAAGCTTATACTTATCTATAGTAAGGAATACCGTAATCAAAAAGGCGATTCTCTAAGGACATAATTCGTTACAGTTAGACAGGATTGACCCCCACTGTTATTCCGTACAATCTCGGCCAGGTTTATTTTACCTTATGACATTAATAAAATGTATTATAAATCCTTAATAATCTTTAACAATTTTCCATATATTTTCATATAAACTCATACCTACAGATTAGTTTTCACATTAATGTACATGATACATTTGATTATTAATAATTTCAATCGAATTGTACTCTGGCTAATTATGAATATTTTCAACATACTATAATTCATTTCTAAATATAATGGATGTCAACCAACCATAGAGTTCATTGAACTTCAGAGGGCGTTTTGAAATTAATTGTGTTAATTAGGAACACATCTAATTAATTTGATATTTGCTATTAAATGTCTTATTACTGTCTCCGCGGAAATGAGTTCTAAAATTAAAAAAAATGTGCTCTTCTTGTCCGAATGTAATATTTTCCCCGAATGTGTTCGACCTATTTTATTTGGTGTAATTTTACGCACGCGTCGCAGATATTTTGATTAAAATAAGAGATACTTTATAGATGCGTGGAGAGGAATACGATTTTGCCAGAAGGTATACATTAAAATACATGTATGTATGTTTGTAGTTTTCATTTCCTTTTATATTAATGTAGGTTTGATAGATAAATGTAAGTTAATTTAATACTGACAGTCGAATTTATTTCATAGTTGTAATTTAAGTTATTAGGTATATGTTAGTAGTCCACATAAATTCCGTTAAATTATTCAAAAACAACTCTAACTTTTATGATTGAAGGGCAGACCCTTTGCCCTTTGGCGGAGAAAACTTTATCCCACTATAACTTTTCCGTTGCTATCCATCAAACATTGAAATTCATATTTATTTTAACCAAGAACTACAAGGTTTGTGCGTGACAACGTAATTAATGTTTAAATTGGCTTTCGGTACAATATGATATCCGACAAAAATATTAAAAAAAGGATTCTACAATCTCGCTTCTCCTACAAAAATGTGTTAGATGTAAAGTAAAATCTAGTCAATTTATTAAGTGTCTATAATGAAGTCTTGGCAATTTCACGGCGCCATCATTTTGAAAGAATACTTGCTATTAATCCTATAGTTCTTGGATAAACCAAAGTAAAGCTCTCGAGAATAATGTATTTAAATTGGAAGATTGATGGCGCTGTTTAATTGCCAAGGCTTCTAATAGACACTAACTAAAATGACTAGGTTTTACATGTAATTCATTTTTGTAGGGAAAGTGGGACTCGGCATTTTTTATACCTTATTATTTATGGGATTATGTAGTAAGGAAACTGTAAGATTCATAACAAAAAAGCGCTGTTGTAAAGCTGGTTAAGCTTAGATGAATTAGTTTATGTTTTAGGTTAGAATCTAATTTTGAAGAGTAATAACAAAATCGAACCAGTAAATTATTTTTTTCTATAACATTTTGATCAAAATTAACGTTTCTTTCGATTAAAATGTCTAGATAAAATATTGGCCATTCCTTGAGACCTGTTTATAAGAATGTTTTCTATTCAATCAGCGGCACTAACTCAATTCTGCAGTTTGCTTTCACCCCCGAGGGAGACTTACTCGTATATTGAAGTACGGAGAAATATTCAATCAGCCACAGTATTTATTTTAGAAAAGAAATATAGAATGTTAGATTGAAAGGATTTCAAAGGATAGATAACGTTTGTCTAGACTGGATTCTATTATCATTATTTGTAAGCAATTGATATTAGAGACTCCAAATATACTTTATCAGTGAATCTAAAAGTAGTTCAGGTGGACCATCCGGTGGTCCATAAGAGATCCGACGTGGGTCCACGATCGCTGATATCGAAAATGGTGGTCCACGATTTTTTTAATCTGGTTTTAAGCTCATATGGTAATCATCAAAATGCAAATAAAGTCAACGAAGTGTTTAGTCTACATTACTACATTTAATTTGAATATTTCTTGCTTTACAGAAGAGGGGCTTTTTCCAACAATATATACAAACGTAAACATATACCTACATCTCTTCTAATATCAAGTAACTATAAATTCTGTTTTTTTATATTCATCGTTTTAACTTTTAACTTTTTAAATCAGAAACACATCAATGATTTTTTGTTTGTTTCATTCGTAATGGCTTTTTCAATTATGAAAGGATATTCATATCACAAAAGCATTAATGGTTGCCGAGTTTATCATCGTATAACAGGATTGTGATTTTAAGCGAGTATAATATCTACATTTGCATAAAGTATTTTCAGTGAATGTTCGTAATAAGTCTATAAAAATAAAATCCGTATTAAATCATCATTCATTGTTACAGCAGTATTTAAACTTATGTACATTTCCATACAAAATTTCCTTTTGTTCGACTTTTCTTTTACAAAATTGTATAAGCAAAATCCAACTAAGTAAATGTTTAGACGGATCTTTCTCTATTTCGGACTTTTGTGTGTAAAATCGTGTCATGGTTATGCCGAAAAGCGGACGAAAATAGAGCGAATGTGAAATAACACTCGTGAAGATGAATAGAGGCTCTTATTGACCGCATTTGGAATACACGTCGGAAAGAAATGTAGCACTATGAGATTCTGATAAACTTGAGTAAAATGTACGATTGAATATACAGCATTTAACCTTAAAAACCAGAAAAATATAATTAAAGTAGATTAACTGTAAATTCGAAAAAAAAACCTAAATAGTTTAAGTTTAATTTTGTGAGTTTCCTAGCATCCAACAGCGGTTTTGCCTGCTGTCCAAACTGTATCATTTTCTATGAAAAACAAAACCCACCGATAACAGTATTTATTTTTTGAAACATGTATACATGAAATAATAATCAAGATAGATATATTTAGAGAAATAACTAGTCATTTTTTATTTATTTATTAGTCAAATAGGTCTAAAGTTTTACACTTACATTGCCCCCGTAGTGTCTATAAACTTGGTAAGTTTGTACCAATTATACCCGCATGCAAATAGCGTAATATCCAAATGTAAGCATCAATCTTCATTGCAATGAGATTTGTGTTGACATGTAACTGTTGTCTCTGTTTTTTCCTAAGGGAGTGAGAGAGAAGTCATGTGATTTTATACTTGTACTTCGACGTTCGAGACCCAGTGTGAATTCACGGTGTATTTTTATAGAACTAATTTTCCATCTTTCATTACAGAGAATCTGTGTTTTTAAAATAATAGTAATAAAGTATAAGAATACATTTAAAAGTACTATACCTCATACCCACAATAAAACAAATTAAATGGAGGCTTCAAATCTCATCATTCCGAATACCCAATTACTTTTTTGAATTCGTCTCTTGGGTTTGGCTTTTGATTAAACCTTTCCATTCAATCGTTCTTTCGCTAAGAATACAGTAAATAAACTAAAAATAGCATATTATTTGCGTCTGTGATAAATAATTTCGTTCAATTCTTAGTCGTTTTCTCCTTTTATTTAATAGTAATATTTGAAAACCAGATTATACTCGTAGGTTGAATGTTAAAACAACGAAGTAAAAGAACAATATTTTTATAAAATATTTCCGTATAGGAAATTATCAGAATCTGTCGTCATGAGAAATTAAACTTTTATGAATCATACAATTATCCTTATTTTATGATGAAATTAAAAATATTGTCATGGAGATGAAAACTATTTGTTTATAATTTTTTAAGATTATTAGCGAACAGTCAAAGGTATATAAAAGTTAAGTTATTATGATGTTTATTTGACAGTGACTATTGTTTAAGATTTGTAACGTGTTTAAAATAACAACGTATATTCAACTTTTTTTACATATAAATAAATATACTGAAATGGTCCTAAAATACATTATTTTATTATCTAATTTCTAAATTTCCGAGTTGAATGTATTAAGTGCGCCAAGAGTGTTGCAATTTAATTAATAATAGCATTATGAACTTTAATTGCTTGCAGAGCAATGTGCTGGCAACTAAGATTGTAAACTAATTACAAAGTACCATGGTAAGATAATTGAGTTGCTCGACTACTAAAACTAGATTTATGCAGTGCGACAAACTATTCTGACCCGATGCATAAGTGAAACATAATAACATATAACCTTTCTGTTTTGGACCGACTTCCCAAAAAAAATGACATACTCAATTCGTCTGTATTTTTTTCTTTTTTTTGTGTGTTACCGCATATATCCGGCCGGGGTACACCGATTTTGAAAATTCCTTTTTTTTAACCGAAAGGTAGTGCTTGCAGGTGGGTACTATTTTTTGTTTAATTTTTGTTAATATAAACACAATATTCTTGTCTACATATGACACCAGGGAGTTTTTACCTTACAGTGCCACAAACATATCTGGCTCGGTAGGGAAAAGTAAAATATATTGCGAGGCCGTCTTAACATAGACAGTACAGCTAAATATGATATTCAAATAGGATAATGGCTGGATATTTCTTTCCGGAATACTAGTGCTGTTCAGCGGCCGTTTCGAAAACCAGAAACGTAGCCAACAAGAGAATGTGCTTCAGACTTCTTTGTGTAATGCTAGGTGGCGCAGCGGGACGTGAAAAATCGTCACTACGTGTGCTACATATTTTACACTTAAATTGCAGCAGTCCAGAATATTTTATAAATGAATTGGAATTTAATTTTAGCTTTATTGGACGTTTTTAATGGTTTTATGTATAATTTAAGTTTTGTAACTCATTCTTTTTATCGTTTTTAATTGTAAATAGATAAATTTAAAATAAAGTTATACATTTAACGAAAAATTAAAACTAGCACATAGACCAGACCGTATATAGATTTTCCTCATTAAATAATTTTATGTTCTGTTTAAAAAAATTGTTTGTACTGTTTTGTTTTGTATTATTATATTTACGACATACGTATCATAAACTTTAACTCCACATTTGCACTAGTTTTGACTTTATCAATTGTAAAAAAAGTTGGTCGAAAGTTCTTTCGGAATTAACGATTTTTTAGTATACAATGTTCTAGGATTTTTTAAAATTTCATTGAAGATCTCCATTTCACCTTCTATAAATATAACATTGAATGTTTGACATTAGCCATGCTCTAAAGTTCTAACAGACTCTCTGAAGTTGTGAAAGATTTGTACCAGAATAGCGAAAACAAGCCGAGATTAATGTCGGCCGAGCGTAAAGTTCTTCACGAATGCAATTAAATGACTGAAAGTGACGTCACAATGGAACAATGTCAGCACCACATTTACTGCGGATGTCATTACATTTCCCAGATGTTTCAGCACAATACCTTTGTTAGTCCCTTAATTTTGAATTAACGCTATGAGCAATTTCTCTGTGTTGCAGATATTTTTGACAGATATTTTTTTCACAGGCGCATGTTTTAATATGAACTTTAGCCTGCACACATATTAGTCGAAAACATTATTTGCCCGTTATTTGGACAATAAAGGCTTTATTTATGCAGATTTTTAACTTAAGAATAAATTGTACAACCGCTTTATGTAAATTTAAAACCGGACCTCTGATAGTTAATTCGTTAGAAAACCTCAGGATGTAAATCTAAATGGTCATTGCTATTAATCAAGTCAGATTTTGCCCCGCCTTTCGGTTTGGGTCAACATACCAATTTATTTCCGAATTCAATTTAAATAAATAAGTTTTGGTTGGGTTTTAAGTAATTTGGACTTAACATTTTTATATTATTATATTATATATATTTCATTCCGCAATATGAAGAGTAAGTTATATTTATTAACTAACATGTACACTGAACTACAATTGGCATTGTTAGCTATCTTTATCTTAATTATGTTGTCCACTAAACTAAAAACATTTTGCTGTTTTATTAAAAGAAACAAGTTAAAGTTTTCAACTAAACGTGACAGTTCCGTGAGTTTAATCAAGATTTCTAGTCATCAAAAATTTTGTACAAAAACTTGAAACATCTGGCTTTTGTTAGATGCCTCAAATCAGTCAATATCTTTCTAGTTAGGTAAGCACTGAATAACATAAATTCCTGTATTTTACAAATAACTAGCGCAGTAACAAATTAGTATTCTCTTGCAGTTTGGTTAGCAGTTTACTCAACGCTCAAGAAACAGCCGTAACGAGGCATTCAGAATGCGACCTGAGTACCTACGGGAGTGGATAATAGCCCAAAAGTCGTAGTTGCAACGCCCTACTTTACCCAACATAGAGTTAAATTCCAGTATTTTTAAACCTGCTAAAATTTCATGCAACTATGATATTAATTACTAGCTTTTGCTCGCGACTCCATCCGCGTGAATGTAAAAAAAATAATAATAAAACATGACATATGTTACTCACTGCTAAATTACATTTCTAATCGTGAAAGAAATTTTTAAATCGACCTAGTAGTTTTTGAGTTATTTCAATACATACAAAAATACAAATTTGTCCTCTTTATAATATTAGTATAGATTAAAAAGGGCGATACATATGTTTGTTAGACTACTAATATTATCAACCTTTTTCGCGCTACCTTTTTTAGTGCCTGCAAAAGATCATACCTTTTACAAGCAATGTTTAAATATATAGTTATGAAAGGTAAAAATGCGCGCAGATAACAGCTTTTTCTAATTATTTTTATCTTTAAAAAGTTAGGTAACCGTGTCGGTGAATCTCGCTAAGCCAGTCTACGTAAAAGTACGCTGAAAAGAAAGCGAACCTTTGATTCCCAACTTTAATGGAAACAGCTCAGTGGTCTTTCCGTTAGTTTAATTTTGTTTAATTAAACCTTCGGCCCGACCTTTGATAATGGTTATGTTATGAGATTAAAAAAAGAATCTAATTTTGTTTCCTAGATTTCTGTGGGATTTAAATATTTGGACTGCATATAAAAGTGTTATAGAAGTTACTATTCTTGTTATATTAGCAAAAAAATATTAAATGAGGAATTTTAAGAAATAGCTTTCGACCGCGACTCCGTCCGCGTGGAATTAAAAAAAAAACAAAAGTGAGTAGCCTGTATGTTCTTCCATACTATCTTCCACATCTATACCATATTTCATCGAGATCCGTTCAGCCGTTTAGGCTACAAACTCTAACAAACATCCATCCATCCATCCATCCTTTCGCATTTATAATATTAGTAAGTTTAGTAAGCTTTGGAACTTCCTAATTAATAAATCTGGTTTTGTCGCAGCTACTCATATTTAGTTAATATAAGATTTCGAATTTGGTATTATTCTATAATCATAAAAAGATCGTTCCGAAGTAATTTCGTTAGTATAGAAAAATATTTTGCACTTTTAAACCAGGGCACTTTCAAACAAATGGTCTCCATTAAGTCTGAAATTAAAGTCGTAAATAACACACTTTCTCCATTATTTTAAAAATGAGCTAAGTTTTAAGTAGGATTCTCCCTTCACTTAGATAAGCTTTGGCTGAAAGTTTTTTTAACAGATATAATTATTTTTCAACTTAGATGATGGTTAATTTTCTAACTGCCACACTCAGAATCGGATCAGTGTAGATTTAATAAGATATATGTTAATGGTGTATCACTTAGCATTACTCTGAGAGTGTAGAATATGTATAGGGAAAAACACGGCCTAATTTTGCAAGAAATAAGTAGTAAAAGTAAAAAAAGGTTCAAAGCCACTGCTGTAGGTACTTGAATTCTTCTTAAAAAAGTGTATTCCCTGAAGATTAAGATTAAAATCTATGAAGCACAAACTTTACTTAGGTGTATCCAAGTCGAGCTTTTTTGAAAATGGTATTCATAAAAGCTTTCATTTTATCTTATCAGAAGTATATCAAGGTCTCGGTTTAGAGAAGGTTTGTAAGTGTAGTGTGGCGATAGATAACCGCTGGCTTCTACTGCGCAGACACACTTGTTACAAAAAGGTATTTTAATTTTTATTAAATTGTGTTCGCATTGCCCACGCGACGTGTATTTGGCTACGCTTATAATTTCTGTTTTTTTAAAAAAAAACGTTTTATGTGAATATTTTATGTGTATTTCCAAAATGATAATCGATTACAATTTCATGACGAATAATGCTTTTAATTTTTTTATAGTAGTAAATTGAATATAAGAAACTGTTTAATTTTTAAAAAGTATAGTACTAAGTATGATTAGTATGAAAAGTTGTTTAAAAATGTGAAATGTTTTGACCAGAATTGAGCTACTGTGAAAGCACGCGAAGTTTCTACGTAAAGTGTTCTTAAGAGTTAAATCTTATGAAGCTTTGACGTTAACTTAGTTGAGTTAAGTACAACTCGGCTGAGTTAATTATACATTTTGATGTGTAATTTAATTTCGAAACTACGAGAACTTCATCTGTTGAAGTATTCTTGTTTCAAGTTTCAAGTTTATTATAAAAATAAAGTTATTATGTAACTTTATGATGATAAAATGTATGGAAACTACTTATCCTCTCATTCTTTTGATAATAAAAAAATGTATTCGGATGAGGAGATAAAAAAAAATTATTTACTTCATTGTTTTTGTTTATTGAAATAAGGCATTGTCTTATGAAATATTACGGTTAATGGTATTCAACGAGTTTATAAGAAAATGAAATATCAACTCAATCTAATGTACAAGCCGTATTTCATGAGTGAAAATTACTTTACTGTCGTAACTTAATAACGGCTCAGCGTTAACACTACTCAGTGTTAATAAATTGAATTTCGCAGATATAGTTGTTTTAACTGTAACTGCGAATTTCGTTTTATTTAATCTGTCCTTTTTTATGATTGTGCTCTAATTCCTGTCTTTGAATTATTTCATTAATCGTTGAACGATTTGTGATTTTATATTTGTTTAGGTTTTTTTTATGAGAATTAGGCTAAAATAAGCGACTATATATTACAAAATTCTAGTGTTGCCAATCTACCTGATGCTACACTTTATTTTGACTTGCATAAAAGTTCATTCTTCCCACAAAGTCCGTGTCTATTTTATATTCCTTCCGATCTGAAGTGGGAATATCCGCATAAAGTCTTTCTGCAAACAAATGCTTTTCTTTATAGAAAGTGCTCGAATTTTCTTATTCACTTTGCCTTGTGAAGGATTTAAAAACCTTTGTCAAAGCTTCCGCTGTGAAGAGAAATTTCAATGGCGTTGAAGTGATTTTTTAAGTGATTCCAACTATGAAATGACGAAATGTACTTTAATGTTAAATAGTTACTTTTAAAGGCGACTTTAAGAATAACATCGCGACATGTTTTATGTTAATGTTTCGGTAATGTGAACTCATAATACTTTAAACGATAATAAAATTTAAATAAATATGTCGCAAAACAACATAAAAGGAATAGTAAGTAAAATACGAACGTATTTTCGGTTAGCGGTTACTTCTCTAAGAAAGACGTCTATTTTCGTTTATGTTCCGTACGCTGCTGAATTTTTTTTAGTCGCTGACAATGCTGAAATGAAATCCATTCCAGTTCTGTCTACAGTTTTGCCAAGCTGTTTAGTTTGTGAAAATATTTCTAACATGTATTTAATGTATGGTTCTTTTGAATTCAAGAAAATATTAAAAATTAAACCAAAGAGAAAATATGTTTAATCTTGATTTATCTATACTAATATTATAAAGAGGAAAACTTTGTTTGTTTGATTGTAATGAAATAACTCAAACACTACTGGGCCAATTTCAAATTCTTTCACCATTAAAAGGCTACGTTGTCAGTAACATAGGCTATGTTTTATATCATTTTATAATTTCACACGGGCAGAGTCACGGGCGAAAGCTAGTGGTAAATAATTTCTTAGTTTAGTACAAAAATGTTTATAATATTATTTACTTATTTTGATGAGAATTGATTACCACTTGGCATTTATCTGTAGTATTTTATTTCTATTACATCTACTCGTAACGTATCTTTAAAAGTAAATCCATATAAATGAAATATGTATTTTTGAGTACATGAAAGTCGCTTATTAAAGTATCTTCAATATTATTAACGTGATGTTTAAACAAGATGAAAGTAAAACATCAATATTCTTTGACATGTCCTCCAAACATTTGTTTTAGGAACACCCCGTGAAGATGTTTGTTGAAGATCTTGTTAAAACTTTTAATCTCCGAGTAAAGTTATTAAAACCAACGCGCGTCAGGTTCTTGGGAACTTTAGATCTCCAAAGCAAACGACTATAGGAGACAAGTTCAGCTCGAGTGTAGGCGTAATTTGTAAACCTGTTAACTGAGACAGCAATCAAAACAAATGTGTACTGTATACTATATATTTAACTTATCACAAGATACCATCATCATCATCATGCGTACAGTGAGGACGTATCCGAGAGGACGTATCCCCGCTGAGTGGCTCGGAGCCTACCCAAAGTAAGGAGTGACTAGGCCATAGTCAACTAATATAAAAAATGTAACTTGTTAAATTGAAAATAGGTGCTGAAACGATTAGAAATTTTGCTTGAAGCAATGATTACGCAAAAATGAAACCACAACTAGACAAATTATAAAAGAAAGATGATGTCTTTTAAGCAAAAGAAAAAATCACCCTAGAAAATATAACAATTTCTTACAATTTTGTCTCGTTTGAAGCTGTGTCAAAATATTTATCAGAACAGGCCCTCTAGCTAGGTTCACTAAAAAGGTTAAATGTATCAGTCTAAATCTTATAATCCTTCAATTTTCTGAAATTATGTTTAAGCAGGCAGAACATTCAATTTGGAGGGCGCGAGGGTGGGAGGGTAAGGGATGAACGATGTAAATAAGGGGTTTGTGAATGTATGCGTTGTAATTCTACGTAATATACAACAAATTTCATAATTTTCAATGTTCATTCCACAAAATACATGTCTATGCTTTTCACTCGCAATTCATATTATTTTACGTTTAATTTCAACCGGTGAAATTAGTGTGCTTAGTAATTTATTGCGGCAGGACGGCTTTGTATGTGTTATTATACTTTAGGTAAAATTACCACCGTAAAATAGCGGTAACATCGAGTAATTTTTAAACCAACTGATTTATTATAAAACTGATTTTATTTACTGACACTAAGCACGCGTGCGTAACCTAGACTAAACTATCGCACAACTGTTTAGTCATGCTTTGATTCCTGTGAGTTTATATGGACACGCACACTACTCGACTTTTAGTTGTGTAGCTAAAAATTTGAATTGACTTTGAAACAACCGACAATCGCATAATTATGCGATTGTTTGATCAATGGTGAGCGCCCGCTATTAGTAGTAGTAGGGGCTATAGTTTCCGCGATACCACGGCTAGCGTATTTTGCGTAAGGGCAGGTTATGGGTTACTCCAGCCTATCCAGCTCACCGAAGAACTTCAGCAACCTTTTTTTGTTACTAGTGATCTCTTGGAGCGATCTCAGCGTGCCGAAATACCTAGCCCTGTAACTAGACACTACTGGGAAGTGTTGTAAAATTTAATTTACCGATATTTAATTCCAACTTTTGTTTTATGATTTGGTTATAAAGCCATTTTGAATGATATTCATTCAAAATAAACTAAATGGAAAGGTCGACTGTAAAAAGTCTGATTTATTTCAGCGGAGCGATGAGTTTTTATCAGGAGGCTTAGTGAAGGGGACTTAAAAACCAGAGCACGATTTATTTTTTTCGTCACAAAAAAGGGTTCGTAGATATTTCCATTCTTCCCGTTAAATAATAATTCAATTAACTTTCTTTTTTTTAGAGTTATTCAAACACGAAACATGTTAACCAATTTTTTAATTAACCCATTTTATGCTGATAACGGATGTTTTTTTTTCTTTATTTTGTATTGAAGGACGACGTACGAAATAAGTTAATAATGAATTATGAAGAAAAAACTTTTAACTCGACTCAACTTTATCAATTTGTTATAACCGTTAACCAAATTTGCTTTATCATATTCGTTGCTGGCTTCGTATTTATCGTAAAACAAAATTATGAGAATGTTTCTCATTTATTATATACGAAGTTGTAATGAACAATTTATTACTTAATAATTAAATTTATAAACGTTTATAATGTCTTACCGCGTTGTAAATATTACACGAATTCTCAGAATTATTAATTGGTTATACAAATTGAAAGTCGCTTCGTCAGACTCTATTGAAGGGTTAATAAATATTCTGTCCCCACAATATTTTAATCAAAAAAAAATTAATTAAATCTATTATTTCAGTATACATTATTGGTTATCGTTAGCTAGTGGATAAATATAATTCCAATGTGCTTATCATTTTCTAGTATAAATCGATTCTGTTCGTATAATAATTTGAGTCAAACTGCTTTGGCCCTTTGGGATTTTTCCAACTTGAGAAATTTATAACCGTCAACTCCAAAACAAGTTTCATTCGCTCATGAAATACGAAATGAGGGCATTCATAGCTGTGGCAGATGTTATCAAGATGTTTTTAGTAAAAGAATCTGTTTATTCTTAATACTAAAGTAAAGTGACAATCACGGGCTGGCTGTTTTCTAACGTTGTTGTATAATTTTGACTGCTTGTTTCATTGGAACTACATTGTTCGAGAAAGGACGCCTTATGATAATTATTAGCAATTGTGTTATCCCTTATTTTGGCACCATTGTTGCTAATTCACTAAAGTACAATTTTAATGTCAAATCATACATTTTAATATAACTATTGTAATCGAGATTTTGTTATTATTTAAGACTTGTACATTGTAAAATGTAAGTTTAAAAAATATGCAGGTCCAGTTGTATTGTACATTATCCTCTCCGGCTATGACACGGTTTCGCGTATGCCGAGCGCCTCGCGAGTGCAGCTTATTATAAGAACTGTGCAAATTGTGTGACTACTCTAGTGGGAGCGTTCCATTTCTTCAAGTGCAAAAACTTACCTGAAAAATAACGCTAATAATGTAAGACGCTGCATATACTGCATTGGGTTATATTTTGACAGTAAATAAATTATCTATACTAATATTATAAAGAGGAAAATTTTGTATTTTTGTATCGAAATAACTCAAAAACTACTTTGCTGATTTTAAAAATTCTTTCACCGTTAGAAAGGTAATTTGTCTATGAGTAATATAGGTTATATTTTTTAATTTCACACGGACGATGTCGTGAACAATTGCTAGATCATCTATGATTAACGTTTAACAATTTAGTTAACGGCTAACTATTGTTTAAGCTTTGTTTAACGTAAATTGTCGTGCTGCAACAATTATTAAATATTTTCATTTGTTTTGACATAGCGATTCAATTGACAGAACTGTTTGTAACAACACCTTGATCTTTTAGATCAGCAAATATTACGTCATTAGTGTAATTTACACTATTATCAATAAAACTAGTTCACAAAATCAGTTTTGATTGTACACCTGAAGCTGGTTTATTTCATAGTTTAGTGTAATTAAATAGCAGTGCTTAGAGTCTCAAGTAATGAACAGCTAAAAGGCAAATATCTATTTAGAGTGCAGTGAAGCGGCGCGTGTAGACGTTCTCATTAAATTTGATCAAAGGTAACCACCTCTGACGTCTCCTAACTATCTTAACCTAAAATCCTTCTATTAGGATGAGGATTACCGCCTTACAAAGTGATAGATTTTCGTACTTAATAGCCTTGATTAGCGCCCAAATTCAGTAGTATTTTGAAAATGAATGAAAAATATTCAATGAAGTAAATGATGCAGAAATCTGATAATTACTCAAGATAAAGTTTATTCATAAATACTAAGTTTATAAAGACTTTTAGTGGTATTTAATTTTAATTGTGCTTTCAACTTCATTCAATTTTTTTCTTTTTTTAAATTTTTTATTTGTTGCAAAAACATCTTAAGGTATAACTGGCAACTTTTGTGTTTTATGTTTTCACGTATAATTCTATGTTTAAACTAAAATCGATGTACAAAAAGGAAAAAGGGAAAAAAGACTTTTTTGCGGCGAAGCCAACTTTTGTGTCGTAAAACGCAGGTGCGGGCCGTAACCGACTTGGCAGCCTAAATTAAACTTTAGCGAATTCTTGTTGCACACTTTTCTCTTTTTAATTTAAAACTTTTATATCGGAAAAGTTCTATTTAATATTGTCAATAAATATAACCAAAAAGTTCTATTTACTGAGGAAATTGAGAATATTGATTTGTAGGAAGAACATATTTAATTTATTGCTACGTTAGTTATATTTATTGGTCATAAAAAAAAAAATATGTATGTTTTTTTAATTTTCTAATATATAAGTTTCACTTTCCTACAAAACATATTCTCATCTCTCTTATTTTAATTGAAAAAACTGAGAAAGCAATATGTTTTTACCCTGATGGTTCACAAGTTAAAGCCCAGTATACAGACCGTTAGTTAATTTTATTATAGAAACGCCTTCTGCCAAGATCTAGCGTACAAAGTTTCCCGTCTATTACCGCTCAGGGGAGACGCGCAAGGACTTTAGTTCCAGAAAGTTCTTGCAACCACGAACCGTTTTGTCCCCTGTGTGTCCGGCCTGATTTATAGAATACCTGTTATAAACGTTACATAAGCACTATTTTGTTTTTTTCATAAATAAAAATAAAATTAGATAATTTAAAATCAATTGTAAAACTATTATGTTGCCACTAAACATTTCCATTTTAACAGGTTCCATAAAAACATTATTAAAAATTACTGTTCTTACAAAATTTAATAACACAGAACTCGTAGTAAGAAATAACAGTACGTATTTGCCATTCCACTAGGCTTAGTTATAGTTAGTACGAATAATCTGTTTGTATTTAATTGAATCGTTCATCCCCACTGAACGTCGAGTTTATAATTCGATTAACACTCGATAATTGTTCAATAGTTAATTGATGCTCATAGCGCGGGTGTAACCTTCGGTTCTAATCTCAAGATAATTTTCGCTTCCTCGATCGCTTTCGGGAAATTGCTTATTGATTATTCATTAGTATACGACCCTGTACGAAACTTGTTACGTTCCTGTTGATGTAGCAATCAAATATGACATAAAAAGATGAAAGTATTGTTTGTTTGTATGTTTTGTAACCAGATTTAATCAAGTTTATGCAATTAGAAAGGTACATTATTACTAAGTAACAGGTTGGAATAAAAATGACAATGGGAAGGGTATAAATATGACAGAAAAGATATAGATATAAGACGCATATTCTTTGACAACTAGGCGAAGTTGGAGCGGATCGCTAGTTGTAAAAAATATAACTTACGAAATTTTAACGATAACAATTTATAAAATAGAAACACTCTATTCGTGTCTATTAATTTAATTTAATACAATAATGAATGAAAAATGAATCTCGTTCGATATAATCTTTTTAAAGAAATTGCTTACGAAATGCTCGCGGCGTGACGTCACGCCGAGATTAATCTCGTAATAAATGCTCCAGATGAAGTTACTTAATTAAATGGCACTCAATTTCACCTCGACACGACACTTTTTATTATCTTACTCCAGTTATTTCTCTTTCAATTTATTTATCGAGGATGAAAATAAAATCAGTAAACAACATATTCATTTTAACACAAGGTACTAGAAACTAGAAAGGTAGATAAAATAACTTATTAGATATTATTTTTAGAGAAGTAGGAAAGTAGGTGGCCGACATTAGACACACAATTTTTGGACACAGAAAAAAACCAAATAGCAATAATAAAGATAATATAGAACTAATGTAAGCGTAATACTAGAAACTTGAAAGTAGACATACTAATTATGAAGCATATATTAGTATTTAGTAAATATATAATGTACTAGCTGTTCCCGTGCGATTTCATCAGCATAAAATTATTTAATTGTTTACATGTGTCAAATTACCAATTGCAAATGTCATAATAACATGATATGACAATACTTCGTAATCTTGCTTCCTTGATGTTGGCAGCAACTTCTGGTCTCTTTCCCACATTAGGGTTTTTATCCAAAATATTTACCCCCTAAGTTTAATGGCGTGGAAATATATAGCCGAAAGCGTGACGTAAGTGTAGGACTTTTTATAAAAAAAAAGAATTATTCAAAAATATGCTCTAATTGCTGACAACAAAGAAGTGTGTGTTTACACTTTATTATAATAGAATAAAAGTATAGATATATCCTCTGTAAATGTGATAAATCAGAATCTAAATCCGTGAAACTCGTGGCGTGAATTCCGTTCGCCAGCGAATGTGACGGTGAGTTGTGCATTCGAGTCCATAAATTAAATTTCAAGCGAAATATTTCCCCTTCCGGGATGGGATGGTTTGATTAATTTAACGCCGGGGATTTAATGGAAAATTACAGTAAAGCTCTGCTTTGAAGACTTTCAAAGCATTAATCGCTTTTCACATCTCATGCGTCACATTTGACATGAAAGACTTACGCCGTAATCAGTTTAAACATTAACTTAGATCTTGTTTTATGAATGGAAACATTAATTCACACAGTAACGCACTCAACTTACTTAGAGTACGATTTTTATCTTTACTAAAGGTTTCCTATATTGCAAGTGTAGCGGATTCTATTTCCCTTTTAACTGTAGTTGTTCGTAGACAGTCAAGTTAGGTTGAAGATTATAAAATAGAGGAGGTTTCATATAAACTTTCAGAATATCATTATCTTCGTAACTAATTCAAAATGGAAATCACATCGTAAAACTTAATGTAACTGATAAATCTTTAATGTTTTCTTAGTAGGCTTGAAATTTATGGGGATCCGAGAAAACGGAGTAATAAAACTTTTGTCTTCTACTTTACGGTCAGAGAAATACTATTATTAAAGAGAAAAGTCACGAAAGAAAAATAGAATGTTACTTAGTTTTTGGAAATAATTAACTGTTAAGTATAGAGAATAGAACGGTCGATACTATTTCGTACAACATTGGTATAAATGTAGGATAGTCCCAAATTGTATGGTTCCCTTTGACAAAGCATAGCGAGTTGCATTGATTAGGTCGATTGTATTCCACAAAGAGTTCAAATTATAGCCTATTGTTGAAAATGTTACTTCAATTAAATTATTTTTCAATATTAATGTGAATCGAAATTTTCATGAGAGATTAGATAAATCACTACTTAATTTAACTTCTATAAAACATTTAAAACTAAAGCACGTTTTAAACCCAGACCCGTAAAACTTTTAATGCAAAAGGCGATGTGCGGAAGCGAATGCAGCAAAGGAAGTCGTCACTAAGTATCTCATTGTTCCTTACGATTAAGTTTCCAATTGCCATTGAAGTTGTGAGATTAAACGGGCCTTAAGAGCATGTTTCATTGATGTTTGTATTGTTAATTAAAAAAATAAAAATACGTTTTACAGCAGCGTTACATTTTACCAATATCAATGAAAAGCTTTTTTTAGTAAGATTTCATTTCATAACACCATGAACTAAAATTAGGCGTTAAATTATTCAGTCAGTTTACGTAACTTTAAATGAGGGAAAGGGTTTCTTACCCTTTGTTGATCCTAGTAATGGAAAACCTTTGTAGTGGTTGTGCGCGGGTTGAAACCTTATACGCTTGAAGTTATAACCTATAAAAACTATTCTTTAACAATATCCATTTTATAATTTAAACAATTTACTGGTTGAGATAAAAAATTGGTTTACCATTTTGTATATTTATTTTAACGACCAAATTTGTTTCGTTCTGAACAACAATTCGAAAACTAATATATTAATATTAAGATAAGGTAAACTAATTATGATTGAAAACGCCTGAGGGATTATGAGGATAATACAATAACCAGGGAGAGAATTAATAAATGTTATACGTAAAATAAAATAAATATAAGAAAAATCAACATTCAAAATATGAATTTAATACACACATCGGCAACATTAATAATTTAACTAAAACAATATTTACATTATATTTGAGTTAAGAAATTAATTGTTATGTGTAAAGTTTTTTTAAAAAAACATTTACCAAAAATATTTCTAAATTTCACATCGTGCTGTCGCTAAACTTGTTTAAGCATAAGAATTTTTATACACTTTACAAACAAAATGCACATTCTCCGAGACACCTGCAGGAGTTAATTTTGAAGCTGCTTGGATTGATGTCATTAATTATTTTGAATATTGAAACCATTGAATATATGTATTAATTTTCGTGTCCTAAGGAGCTAACAAGCGATTCGCTATTAATATTCAAAGCAGGGCTTTGACGTTTAAAATTAATGGGACCGAGGAACGTCCGAGAGATCAATTGAAAACTGAAACTGCTAATCCCGACGGATCAATGCCATTCTGCCGTTGTACATAAACTAAACGTATTTAGTAGTTTAATTTGAATATAATTTTCTGTTCTCATTACCTTAAAAAAGGTAAGAAAAACCTGCATAAACCTCTTAACGGTATAGAAGTGAGTTACATGTACTTCTTTGAAAGTAACAAAGAAGAAAAATCTTTCGGATGATATAAAAAAAGTTAATTTAAATTAAAACTCTACATAAAAGTTCCTACTCTTAAAACAGTAGTGTACACAAAACACCTAAGTAGAAAAGTTTTTAACTAATTTAATGAAAATAAACGAGATGTTATCCATAAAATTATTTGAATTTCAAATTATTCTTAAAGATTATTTTGTTATACGAGTAATAATTTACCTGCGATAATTAAGTTTTGAGACAAACTCCAATTAAAAAGTTTTTGCTCCGATGTTGTAAGGAGCCTGAGTAAATACAAAAGATTCATCAATTAAAATAAGTTTTACAACTTGATTTGTTGAGTTCAAATTACAATTGAGGGAAGCGAACAGTGAAAATCTTTTTATCCCAAAACAGCCAAGATTAAATATTAGATAGAGTGATATCATACTAATATTAAAAATATCAAAGTTTTAATCTATGGATATTTGTTTGTATCTCCAATCCCAAATATAGAAGTCTAGAAGAACACATAACCTATTCATTATTTTGTTTACTGCCGTATGCAAAATATTCTGCAAGTTAATTGTTAAACATGCATTGAAAATAATGATCCAAAACTTTTAATTTCGATACGATCGGTATAATACATAAGGCTGTAGAGTACGCGTTCCGTCACGTTCCGTTATAATGAATTCGAGAAGGAACCTTCCTCATTTCATGAAATTGCCTTCTTTTCAAATTGGCCCCGATTTTACGCAATATTAAAAGCTTTGTCGAAACAAAAAGAAGTGAAAATTTACGATGCCAAAGTTTGTGGGAGTGCCTTCGGGGACATTTCTCGTAGAAATTATGTGGGCAAATATTTAAGAACAAAAGATATTTGTGGAATACATTCTGCAATACATTGAATAAAATCACGGATATTCAAAACCTCACATAAGATTGCTTCACTAATAGGAAATTTCAAATAGATAAGTTTTAGTTATTTTGTATGTATCTTCTTTATGTAGCTGATCTGTGCGTTCTTATTCATATAAATATTTCTTCACATAACAAATTTTCTTATTTTGTTAGTCTCTACGATACGTGGTGTAGAGGAGAGTAAAATACGAATAAGACGATGTTAAAATCTGCAACAGATAAAGACAATTAATTAGGAAAAAATACAAGCATTTTCATGTATAGATGTTGATATATTTCTCTTATAACTTCCTATCTACTGAGAAGTATCGATTACACTGTCCACTCAACTCTGCCTTTGAAATTATATACCCCGAAAACGATATAGGTAGCGAACGTTATTTGGTCGCCTAACGTTCTTAAACCTAGGATAAGTTTAAGACTGTACTTTACAATTAATAATTATAAAATTCACTTTTATATTTGTGCCATTGGTTTTAATTCTTTCTAGGTTACCTACATAAACACACTTTATTTCAAAATTTAATAAACTGAATTGATGTGTGTAATATAATTGAAATATTATTCATAATCCTGAGCAATGGGCATCAAGGGACAAAAAGCCGAAATACTCCGTTGTTGCTGTTGCGTACTCCGCTGTGAAACCTCAACGAAAAATTCATAATTTGTTAGTAGTTAGTTTTTCCTTGAATGTTTACCCGCAACTTAATCCACAAAGAGAAAATAAAACAATTAAAGGTAAAGAATGTAAATGACACCATATACCTAAGAACCTGTCAAATCTATATTTTCCTAAAATCGGTTCATAACTACGTAATATTTGGAGGATATAAATTTAGTTAAATGAATATCTCACCGAGCTATAAGTACTCATTGTGATGGAGTGAAACTTCAACGCTGTGAAATATAACGGTTTTTGTGACCTGGAATAATATTTAACAGATTAAAAAAAACACGGTTTAAAAATAGAACCATCACCATCATCATCACCAAGCTCACCACACGTCCCCACCGAGGGGCTCGGAGCCTACCCTAATATGGGGTGACTAGGCAATAGCCAACCACGCTGGCCAAGTGCGGGTTGGTTGACTTCACACATATCTTTGAATTTCTTCGGCGATATGTGCAGGTTGCATCCTTCACCGTAAGAACATCGGGTAAATTATGTACATATGAAAATTCGAAAAATCGAAAATCATATTGATACATGGCGGGAATCGAACCCAAGTCCTGTAGATTACAAGTCAACTGTTCAAACCACGGAGCCACCGACGCTCTAAATAGATATAAAATAGAACGAGAGACCGTATTAGTTTGGATTAGGACTTTCTTTAACTTGCCTTTGCATCAAAATAAGTAGCGCTCTTTGACAACGAATGTTTTCCGTGTACCATGCACTTTCGTATACTGCGTCAGCTACTCCCGAACTCTGCAAGTTGCATAGTTTAGAAGTTAATTAACTTTACGAAGTTACGTAAGTTGCGTACATAACCTAATAAATACATACCGAAGTATAAATCTCATGTGCATACCAGCATAGTATGCCGACTTGGGTGAGCGCTGCGCCCAAAAAGAATTTATTGCTCATCGCCATCCATGGATCTAAAAGCTTTTACAAAATAATTTTATAACTTGTATATTTAAATTTTTAACTCTTACATGTTTACTATCAAAATGTTTACTATGTTTATAATCAAAATAAGAGAAAATAAGGAGTATAAGGTTAGAGTGGTATGGGCATGTTATGAGAAGGGATGAAAAGCATGTAACAAGACGGACGACAGTTATGATTGTGGAGGGGTACACCGATAGAGGTAGACCTAGAAAGAGATGGATGGATTGCGTGAAAGGTAACATGATCTAGAAGGGAGTGATGACTGAGATGACGGATGATAGAGTTCTTTGGAGGACGAAAACCCGATGCGCCGACCCTATGGGAGTAGGATAAGGCAGGGGAGAAGATGAACTCTTGCATGTTTACGATAAAAAGTGCCAGTATTATTTAAAAACAAAACTAAGGAAAAAGTCTTTACGAATTCTGTTATAATGATGCAACTTACAATGTTAAAAACAACGCAGCAAATATCAACGGAACTTAACAAAACATTAATGAGATTAACAAGTGAAAAGGCATTCTCCAAATCAGTTCCATATCTGAAAACATATAAGGATAGTATCTTACTTGTACAGTTTAACAAAGTTTATTAAAATTTATTAACAAATAACAATTATTTAGACATGTGATTTAGCTGTAGATATGTATATATAAAATTGGTCATGTAAAAGTTTAATTAAGCGGCTCATATTTGTAATAATACGTCAAGATATAACTACTAAGTTTTGTGTTTGTAACTTATACGCCATTTTAGTCCGCCCGCCATTTTTTGATCAACCATATTGGATTTAGAATATCGCCATTTAGTTAATATTGTAACCCAAATTAAATTTCAGTTGCAAGATTTAACAACATATTTTAAAAAGAATAAAATTACGTGATCAATCGTTGATGAGTTTTTACAGCTGATATAATTTCGTCGTAAGTGTCGTGTACATGTTCGCTGTTGTTTGCTATTGTGCTGCTGGCTTTTGTACTGCCTAGTCTACGGATTCTTAGTTGAAGTAGACGTAATAACAAACTGATGTGATTCGCCATTGTCATGAATAATATATCAGATCCAAGCATAGAGCACACTGAGATCATACCTGAAAGTAAACGTAAATGTACTCTTCGTATATAAATAATTACGTATTTGTTTACGACGGCTATATTGTCCTGGTTTTAATCGTCTTAAAGTCAGAGGTGAAGATGGTAATTATAGTTTTCTTTTTTATTCCGAACGCATAAGTATGTTCAAGAATGTTTTAATGACATTTTCTTCTAAGAAAACTGGCAGCCCATTTACGTATACGAGAAAAAAAAAACCACGAATTACTTACCTCCACACGCTTCAAAAATAAACACCAGTTCATGATATATCGGTTTGGTTTTGTCAAACGGATAAGCCATGTGCCAAATGTATCCCAAATCTGCAGGCTCACCTTTTACCTTATGATATACAAACACAACAATCGGAGTTAAGTTGTATAACCAAACTCCTAAAACGTTCCAAAAAGCATAGTCTGAAATTAAAGTTATGTTTTGTTGAGCATTGTTGGGTTCAAAAAGTTATAGTAGCTGTTGCTTGCGATTTCGTCTGCTTTTATACTCACAAAACTGTGCAATACGCAGGGACGATGTTCGACTTCGTTTTATATTTACTTCTTCTTTGTCGTCATCGGACATTGGCCAAATATCAGCCAGTTCATTAACCAGTTGTCTGAATTCATTTCTTTTGTACCAAATCGTCAATAATTTCCCGAAACCTAAAAATTAAAACAAATCAAGAAGTGAATAGTCACGAAACAAGAAGATAAACACTAGCAAAACAAAATATATTTACAATATTATTTACGATTTTACACTTTTGTTGCGAAAGTTACTTAAATAATATGGACTTACTCATTGCATCATATCCAACGATATGTAAACTGGCAACAAATTCAACCACCGATGAAGATTTTATTAACTTCAATGTGACGTAGTTAATTTCTGCGCTCGCCATTAAAAACAATAAAGTTGCAGATATCGTAAACCATATATAAGATCTCAAACGACCGAATGCAGTACTAGGCAAATCATCGATGAATGAAAAGCCAATCTGACGTGTGAAAAAGTTGCAAAGACTCAGTGTTTTATGTATTTCTTTTCTGGCTGTCTCTCTGCTCATTATTGGCATATTGGTAGTAAGTTTAGTTCGAGACTAGTGGAACCGAAGCGACTTGCTTGTTCTCTTACGATGAAACAATGGTACGAAATTTGACAATTATTATCAAGATATAATAGTATAGTCAAAATGCTCGTATTTATATACAAATTTTTCATATTAATAATTAATATCTGCCTACTTTAATAATAGTGTACAAGAGAAAGTTTCGAAGAGTTAGCGAATGGATTACTTTGGAACTTTATTACGAGCTATTAAATATTTAATCAATCCTACATTTCGTTACAGAGAATTTCATTTTATGTTCGTAATTTGGTATCAAAAATGATTTTAATATGTAATAAGGTGATTAGTATTTGGATTGTTTTAGAGTTGAAAAACTCTTTTATTTTTTATGTCTCAATTTATTGTACCCTGTGTGGGATTTTGAGTTTTTGTGTGTATTTTTGTGTCCCTATGTGTATTTTTAGGAGCGTCAGTGGCTCAGTGGTTTAAGCACTTGACTTATAATTGATCTTGGGTTCGAATCCCGCCATGTACTAATGTGATTTTTCGAATTTTCATATGTACATAATTAACCAGACGTTTTTACGGTGAAGGAAAACATCGTGAGGAAACCTGCACATATCGGAGAAAAAATTCAAAGATATGTGTGAAATCAACCAACCCGCATTTGGCCAACGTGGTTTACTATGGCCTAGTCGCCACTTACTTAGGGTAGGCTCCGAGCACCTCGGTGGGGACGTATAGTGAGTTGGTGATGTAATATATGTGTATTTTTGTGTCCCTATGTGTAATTCTGTGCCCGTGTGTGCAATTTCGCACTTACTGATGCAAACTGAAAATGCGAAGAGTAAATGTTGGCTACATTAACCGCCCAAAGCAAATAGTCCAAAGCAACAGATGTGTTCGTTAAAACTTAACCTGCAGCTATGCAAGCTTTTAATTAAAAGCGCTGTGGAAGTTGTTAACCCAAAAACTAGAATTTTCATAACATTAAATGAATTTCGTAAACACCGTTTAACTGTTATTTTAAATGAAATTAGCTTCTCTCACTAGACATACAAGTATGTTAAAACGCAAATAAATGTTATTAAAATTTTATTCAATAAACGAGCATGTGCCCGCAAAATTCCTTAGTGTGGAATTTAAAAAAATGGACTTCTATAACATTCCCGCATGCATCTACTTTTTACCAGCTACCTTCCAGTCAAACTCTCGCCCAAATCAGTTCACCCGTTCGAGAGATAGCGGTCCGGGCGCCATTTTGATAGCGCTGAATTTAAAAAAAAGTAGCCTATAATATGTCCGTCCATGTCAGCTACTCTCCAGTGAAGGTTTGGTCGAAATCGGCTCAGCCGTTCCGGAGATTACCAAGAACAAACGCAGCTCGTAGACAGAAAGACAAAAAAAAAATTAAATGCGATTTTCGTTATCAGCAATGCAAATAACTACATCATGTTCTCGAAATATGGAATTTTTCTTTTGATGTTACAAATAGACACTACTATTTTATTACATCTATAGAGTATATGAGTAGAATAGATGAGTTTGCTTACTCTTTAAAACTTTCAATGAATCCTCTAACGACTAAGCCGTTATTTTATATTCGGATGCAGTTGTACTGGACAACGCTGGACGCAGTAACAAATTGAGCGTATATATTAGAAGTTTAGATATCCACCAAAGTTTAATGTCCCACTGCATTGTAGTCCCTTGCATTTCTTTATGATTTACTCGAAATATATTCTTATACTACAGTGATAGAGTTCATTATTGAATGCGATTTTAAAAAAGAAAACATAGCTGCAGTGTCCATTCGATTTGTGTTAGTTGTTTGTAGCTAGAATTGTAACTATGCGGATGTTAGATTACACAATACAACTAAAATTGGTACTGTATTTATATTAAAAAGTAACATTTATTAAAAACAAGTGTACATTTTATTGCTTAGGATGGATAGGTGGATGGATGCTAGAGCTTGTAGCATCAGTTGCTCAACGGATCTCCATAAAATAACACATAGGCTACTTACTTTGATTTAATTAAATTACACGCGGATGAAGTCGTTAGCAAAATACAGTATTTTGTAAAAAAGAAATTCTGTACAAAAATTATAAGATATAATAATATTTCAACACAAATTAACTAACAATGAAGTAGTCTAAATTAGCAAAGTGTATTTTTAGCGCATTCAATGACATAAAGTCTCTACCGCATTTATTCAAAGTTCTTGAAGTGTGTAAAAAAATAATTCATACATTGTCCCCGTGTTTTTGCAAAAGTTAAACAGTATTGTGCACGAAAGCACCGTATTTCATGAGAATGGGTCTCGCAAAAGCTCGGGTCACGCCTCACTCGCTCTCTTAAGCGACTGCTTTTCCATTTTCTATTCAACATTGACTTCTGTTTATTTAAGTCCGAACGTGGTTTGTATTTTGCTATTGTTATATTTTAAGCCCTCGTTTTAAATAAACACACGTGATAAGACTTCTTTTTTTAACAGAACATGAAGGTCTTTAATCTGAATGTATTCGTAAAACTACTAATAATAACACAATAATAATAAAGATTCTTTATTGTATATTCAGTGATTACAGCATTAATGTCGCTTTGGCTCCATAACTAGTAAAACCTGTGCTTAAGGAGCCACTGCCTTCCCGAAAAAAAACCGTAGTATAAAAGCTATTTCAATGAAGTTATTGATTGTTACATAACTTTTGTATAAACATTAAATTGATTAACAAATCATGTTACATAATCATACTAACACTTAATATAAATGCGAAAGTTTAGATGGATGGATGGATGGACGGATGTATGTTAGAGTTTGTAGCCTAAACGGCTGAACGGATTTCGATGAAATTTGGCATAGACGTAGAGGATAGTCTGGAGGAACAAATAGGCGTCTCAGTTTTGTTTTATTTTTTAATTCGCGGACGGAGTCACGTGCGAAAGCTATTTTTATATATTTACAAGATTATACACACATACAGATTTACAAAATGTTTACATGTGGCTTTTATTTTGTAGTGTGTACTCGTATTTTTTATGTTTTCACAAAAATGTATTGTGCCAATGTCGCTATTGTCAGTACGATATGTAAAAGGCATAGGTATTTTTTGTCGTTTTAAATGTGATTTTCGTGATTCATTTTACTTTGGATTTAGATTATATCTGGCGAATAAATTTCTAACAGGGAAAGCAAAGAGATGCTGATCGTGTGCGGATAAAACGGGTCCAGTAATCAAGGGACACCTTTTTACTAAACACTTTTAGTATATATTTTATCGTGCAAAGATTACATTGAAGATTAAATTAAATTAAAAAATATCAACAAATATTGCTGTGTACAATAAATCAATAAGAACCTACATTAGCCTTACTATTATCAAATAA
Organism: Papilio polytes; assembly: GCF_000836215.1. Taxonomy (NCBI): domain Eukaryota; kingdom Metazoa; phylum Arthropoda; class Insecta; order Lepidoptera; family Papilionidae; genus Papilio; species Papilio polytes. The sequence continues at coordinate 4,157,557 of NW_013527359.1, read as the reverse complement.
AACTATTTCTTTATAAAAATGAATAGTGGAGTCAGTCTATTGTGAAACAGTTATAAAACCAATTCCTGAGCTATCGAAATATCTATACAAAGCTTTGGAAACGTTTTAAATTCTTTTAGAATAGTAACAATGAATGAGTTTGGCGTCGACTGCAGTGAGATTTTTCGGTGTTATATAAAATTCAATTCAACTAAAGTTGATTAAAATTTATGTTAAATAGTCGAGTTTTGTGAAGATTAAATGTACGTAAATTATCATAATTTATTAAGATATTAACAGAATATCATAAAATCTACTTATGCTCTTGAGTAATAATATTTTCTTTATCAAAGTCTATTTAAATGATCTAAGTAACATTTCTGGTTACATTTGTCTTTTAACGCAGAGAATTCCTTGTAGTTAAATGGAGGAAAAATGGATAAGGAAAAATTGTTTGAGCAATTCAACTAAATACAAATTGCTGTTAAAAAAGCGGAGTAATTTAATGATATACGCTGGCTACTTATTTAATTTACAACGACAATTTTTCTTCTAAATGTTGAGTTTTCTTAAGCTTAATGTCAATTGTAATGAAGTATGAAGATATTACATTTGAAAGAAAATTACTGCTTGATGTACTAAAATGCTATTAGTTGAACATATTTCGAAGAATTAAAAAAAAATTAAAAAATCAGAGTCTACACTTAAATAATATTTTATAATAACAACTAATAACTATTTCTAAAAACATTAAATGTTTTGATGAATCAAAGGTTTTGAAAAGCAATTCTATAGTTTAGGTTTTAATTAGTAGTCATATAAATGTCAAGTATACTATCGACATTATATTATTTGTTACATGCTTCTAAGTTTCATTAACGCTGAAATCCAACAAAACAGTTTTTTTTTTCTTTTTTAATAATATTGATATTTAGAACGTTCAAGGGTATCGTAAACTTCCTGGTTTAAATAAACATCGGGTGTACAGTAAACGCAGTGCAAACTTTGCGGTCGGCTTTACGGCATCCTAGAAGCATTGTTAAAATATTTATAGGCTCTGTCTTTGTAGGGTTACAAAGGCTACCTGTCAGCTAACAGCTGTCAGTTTCACACTGGCACACAAACTCTACATAGGTTCCTTTCGAATTAATTAAAAAAAGAAAGCTTATATATTTTTTAAAAGTGTTTTTTCTTGCCGGTCAGTATTATTCCTATGTCAACGTTTATAACGGGCGCACGTCTTCGACTAATGTATCGCATTGCGATTGTTGATTGTTTCGAAGCCAATTCAACTGTTTAGTTGCACAAATATAATTCAAGTAGTGTGCGCATCTCCATATAAGTTCGTAGGTATCAAAGCGAGACTAAATAGTTGAGCGATAGTATAGTTTTACGTATGCCTATGCTCTTACAAGACAAACGTAGGTTAAACAAAAAGCAAAAAATTGTAAAATGAACAAGATTACTCCATCCGTTATAAGTCGTGGTATTCATGTCGTTGAGCCAGTTGTTTCAAACTTTGCGATAGCAGCTGTCGACCCCTTTTAAACTTTGTATTACTTTTGATTTCAGTGATTTGTTATTTTTATGGAAACGAAAAACTAGTAAATTTTTTAAATAAAAAAATACGCTACTTTACAATGACAAATTACGACGAGACCTTCCGTAGCGTTGTTTTTTATGTAATTTTGTTCTTTTCGGTAAGATTTTCAGTCATATATCCTGGTCTATTTTACTAACATTCCTTGATTCTTCACTCTGCTTATGACTTATGTCGCGCGTACTAAGTGGCTCGTTAGTGTCGCTTTCCTGACAACTCTGTAAACTCCTTTACCTCTACACTTAGTCCACAGATGCTGTGAGATTTATACAACAATGTGACATTTATACAATTTGAAATTTACTATTATTTTTAGTAATAATTTTGCTGTGATTCTTTCATAGTTGTGTAAAACTAACAATTTAAATTTTCTGACAAAAATATTTATTTTATAATTATTTTTTAATTCTGTGACTCTAACTAAAATGTAGCGAGTTAGGAAATTATTGCCTTCTATTAGTACTTTCTTCATAATTATCCGCTACTGTTTTATGTTCATTGTTTACTGACACACATAAATTAAGTATACACATTAGAAACAAAGCGCGACATTAAACAGTCGTAACTTAAGTTAATAAACTGCTTTACTGAGATCTCGAGGAGGTTATGTCGAAGGAAAATTCCCAAATAAACGACGTCTGTTTCCAATCAACACATTTATAGTTGGTACACAATTTATTTTTAATCGTATCGAATGTTTTAATTAGAATTAGGACATCGTGGTTGACTGATGTATAGCAAACTTTAATTTAGGTTCGAAACACCATGGATTCGTTTATGATTGTAATATCAAATGTTTCGGCCAATTAATGTTAAAATGGTTTGAAGAATAATACATTCTTTCACCATAATCAACTTTCGCTTATCTCTTAAGGAGGGTCGGCACAGCATGTGCTCTTCCATACATTTCTAACTATCTTTTCTTCGTTCTTCCTCTACCTTTGTAGCCATCCACATTCAATCTTAACACTTTCTGGTTTATGTCCCTATCGTCTCGTCCTATAACATGTCCATACCACGCTAACCTTTTCATTAATTTACATATTACACAATCGTAGGCTTTTCAAACGCTTTAAAATGTCTGTACAAAAATAATCGTATGTGTACAATATGAATGTTACATAAAAAGGAAAAAAACCCAAGAAATAAGAAAACATCTAAAAGGTTTTTTTACAAAACAACAATTTTTATGAATTTGGGGCAATTACTTCGAACAATTCATCGCGCTGACATAAAAAGGATATTTCGTAAACAATTTGCAAGAAATTGTTGGGATCCCGTACATACAATTACATCGTTAAAATTCAAGTACGAACGAAACAACATATTTTGTTTTTCACTTCTGACAAAATGTGTGTTCTTGTGTACTTAAAATCTAAATGTCGACCTTTATTTATTCAGTAACTTCTTAATTTGAATTAAGAACTACTCTACAGAATGTAAACATCAATATTGTAATCAAGTGTTAGCAATATTGTGGTGTCAAGAAATTAAAGAAACGATGTAAGTACAACAGTGGGGCTCAATGTCGTGTTGATAAAGAAATAGGCCAATAAACCTCGTTTCGTTGACATCGAGGTTGGCGCCGTAATAAATGTTCTAAGGGAAGTTTCTTAATTAAACCTCACTTACTTTGACCTCGACCCTACGGTTTTTATCCTCTGAGACTTGGAGACAATAAAATGTAAATCCTGTCTTTTCCTAAAACTTTCATATATATTATTTTAGGTTGTAGAATTAGTATGAAAAGCTTACACAAAGCGTCTGCTAAAGTAACCGCTACGCGGGTCTGAGGCAATTATATCTATACTTATATTATAAAAGGGAAAGTTTTCTATTTTTGTATTGTATGTAAAGAATTCTTTGTATTAATATAATAATTTTTGTATGTAAAGAATTGCTTTACCATTAGAAGGTTTCAAAAAACCTGTGTAAAATAGGCTATAATTATTACCAGATTGTTTTAACCACGCGTGGACGAAGTAGCGAATAACAACTTTTACATTGTTACCTAACGGTGAAAGAATATTTAAAATCGGCCCAGTCGTTTTTGAGTTATTTCAGACATACAAAAATTAATAGAATTTTTATCGCCACAAAAAAAACTACATAAGACATTTAATATACAAAACCATAGAGCTAGTATAAAAAAAGACAAATATGGCAAAAGATGGCAAGCTCAGCTAAAGCAGGGACGGCGCAGGCCGTTACTGAGCTACCTTTTAGCAGGCACATTTACACATAGTATTAACACATAGGTAAATATAAATCTTTCCTCTTTATAATATTAACTTGTAGGTATATAAAATGGTTCATAGTTCTATTGTATACTTGAGTTTTATATTGTACTAGCTGTTCCCATTCGACTTTATCCGCATAAAATTATAAAAATTTTAATTTAATTGTTTACATTTCTCAAATGTTGTTTCCTCAATGTTTGCAACAACTTATGGTCTCTTTCCCACATTAGGATTTTTATCCAAAATATTTACCCCTAAGTTTAACTGCGTGAAAATATATGGCCTAAAGCTTGACGTAAGTGTAGGGCTCTTTATTAAAAAAGAGTTAATCGAAAATATGTTGTGATCGCTGACATCTTAGGCAACAAAGAAGTGTGTGTTTACGCTTTATTATATTATATATAGTATAGATAGATAATATCCAAATGTTAAAAGTAAAAGTGTTTTAGTGATAACCGATAGTTGTGAGTATTGAGGCTGTCCTCTGCGGGCTATTGTTTGATATCTCGCCTATTTCCTGGGATAATGGTGATCGTAAATCAAGAAATAGGCGGGCAATTTTATTTTATGACCGAACGTAAATGACAATACATTTTTTGTAATATTTTCCAAGTTCTTGTGTAAGTACATTATTAAGTAGATTTTAATTGACACAATAATATGTGAAGTTACTTCCTTCTAGGAATACCTTAGTAAATATATTTTATTTTATATTTAAACAACACTTGGGGCCTACTTAGATTCCATTATATGTAAGTATTATATCTTTGAATGCGACAGCTATATTTAATATAGTTATTTTAGTAAATAGTTTATTGCTACTATGGCCGTCAAAAAGAATAGGCAGTTATTATGTGGTTTCTGGTTTTCATTTTGAAAATCGAATTATCCTAATACAAATAAATAATGCAATATTTTCACAACGAATTTGCCGTAATGCGTCAGTCTGCTTTGATGAATCAGTAATTCCTTTCTCCGTAAAAGCTTTTAATGTTTGAGTGATAAGGTTGTGAAGGAAAACCTTCGAAATCTCCGGTAATTGTTTGTCGGTTCGTATGTGTGATGTAATAAATTTGTGGCAACATTTAAGGAATATATTGTAAAAGATAATTTTCTTGGTTGAATGGGAATTAATTTTAACAATACACAACATATCAAATGATAAACAATCTTAAATAGATTATTATTGCTGTATTTAAACTATCATTGATTCTAATTTTTGCTATATTAATGGTGTTTGACGAAACACATGTGATACATATTTTTGTGACTGTCTTTCTCTTCCAATAAACAAAGATAAGACTGTGTTTCTACTTTTATAAAACATATAAACATTATTGTTAATCGAAGTGTTTCTGTATTGACGTTATCACAGTGAAAACCAACTGTAAGTTGGCGAAACAGTTTTCTTTAATCTTATGGGTCGAGTCCACGAACTACTTTTGTAAGATTTGTAGAGATCTGCGTGGTGTTTGCGTGGAATTTACAACTTAACTTTCCGTACTTCGGCTTTTAAATCAAAGGTTAAGGGTATTTGTGTACCTTCTGTGCGGCTTAAGAAACTTATAAAGATCTATAAAAATAGTGTTTTATATAAATTACATACTGTTATAGCTTATGAATGAATGGAAATAACATTCAAAGTAAACTCCTCTTTGATATAAACTAGGATTTGAACTAAATTCGACAATTTAGTGAATGAATAACTAAGGATTTGGATCCCAGAATGGTTGAAAACCTTTCCTTGAATCTGATAATTGAAAACCTTTGTAGCTATATAGTCGGGTTGATGCGGAGGTCTTTGATAAATAAATTTTAGATATCCTTTCTCGATATTTCTACCTTTTACATAAATAGGTAACTATTATATTTATTTCACTATATCGATTGTTAAACGAACCTTTGCATTGTTATGAATAAGTAAATATCTATATAATAGTCACATATAAAAGTTAAAAAATATATATTTTATTTAGTCAATTCCATAGACAAGATATGGGTATATTCAGAAATACAAGCTTTTGAAGTATATTAAAAAAAATTCTGAATGGCAACCACAAAATCAGAGCTCTTCATTCAATTAAGTTGCTATCAAAGCAACATAAGCCTACGGCATTGAGCTTACTAGACACAAGAACTTAACTTAACATGCTTTCAACCGCACTCTGCCTGCCTTAGTACTCGCTACTTCGCGAACATTGAATACCATACAAAAATCCAAAGTCAAAATGAAATGATGAATACTGAAAATAATTTAAGTGTTATTAACTAAATTTAGAGCCGGTAATCGGTCAGTAATAAATATCGCTGGTATTCTATTTTTTTATACGTTGAATATTATTAGTGGCCAGTTTGATGTTTATGAAGGTATACTCCTTGCCTATCAAAGAGGTAAAAAAAAACAACACTAAATAATGATGGAAAATTAAAAAAATATATGGTAATGTGTTTTAATACACGATTTATTTTAAAGTAATTTAGTTTTTTAATGTTGAAATGTAAAAGAACTTAAATAAACCGAGAGAGGCAAAGGCAAGCGTTGCGGACACGGTTTTATGTCGGCCGCGTCTGTAAGCTTTGTTATAAAATTTACAAGTGCTTTGTGTTTGAC
>NW_013527359.1:4134775-4151067 GCF_000836215.1 Papilio polytes | reverse complement strand
CACGCTCGGTTTACATAATCAAGTTTACAACACGGGAGCCATTATTTTGTTAAATAAAAAATTCGGTTTCTATAAACAGAATTGTATGACAGTTGAACTACGAGTACTTCTGTTTTATTCGATGTATATGTAGGCAATATAATGTTCTTTATAAACCAGTAAATTTCTTTTAAAAACATAATAGTTATAAAGAAAATGTCTGTCGTCGATTTACTACAACTTTAAGCGATATTAAAACAACTATAAAAAAAGAAAAAAGTTTTAGTCTGTAGTTTCCATAAAAAACATCGTGTCTAGTGTCGCGTCCTAACGAGCACAGACCATGCTCCTAGTTTTTCTAACAATCTCATCGTTCCACTTTCGTTTCTGTCTGCCCTCATTACATTGAATGCGGTCAATAAGAAGCATTCCATTCATCTTTACTGAGGATGTTTTCGCATTTCTTTTACTGATCCATATCGTTCTGAACGAGATTGACCAAGACCGAATGAAATTGAATCATTCATTTTGGATTAGATACGAATATGTAACGTTGCGTGCCGTTTCAATCTTATGGTGCAGTTTCATAAGTTTTTAGCGCCCACATGCGCAATGCGAGAATTCCTGTACACCCATCTTAAGCGCCCGCATGCGAGAACTGTTTTCATTATTCGTAAAGGCCCGCATACGTTGAGCGATTTTCCTTACTTTTCGACGCCGACCAATCATTTCAGCATGATATAGAATGATCGATTTATCGACTAATGTAATTGCTTCCTTAGGACAGGACTTGTAATTAAATAAACTATCAATTGAGGACTCCAATAAGTGTAATTCAATTATAAACAATATTACCATACGTGAGAAAGGAATACGTCAACCTCAAATTCGTTTTTCATTGAAAGCAGTATTAGGATGAATAAAATTATAATATAGATGTGTCAGATATTCTCAAAGCGATCAAAGTTCTTTATAAAGTAAATAGCAGGTGTTCTAATTAACCTGTTAACTTCTGAGAAAGGGCTTAATCTAAGATAAGTATACTTTAACCTAAACAAACTTCTGCAAAATACACATTGTTGTTGAATCCAACATCGATCGTTAATTTACTGAGTTAGGTGTGTTCCCTTTTACCTAACTTTGTAACTCCGCTCGTTCAGAATTCTATAACAATAAAACTCTGTTTCTAATACGCAATTGGTTTAATCAATTGCCATTTTCTTTCTTACTCCTCGAAAATTACTGAAATATCTCACGACATCTTGATTGTAATGTATTTTATTTATTTCGGATACAGAAACTTTCTTTTGTTTTTTCTTAATTGATTGAAATTTCAATAATATATAGAGTTGGGCCATCCATATGGATTTAGACAGCCTAGTGACGATAGAAAGATAGTAATCTAAAACTTTATGTTTCAAAATGATTTCAGTAAATACATTTCGAGTTTGTAAAACTTTTATCACAATTCCACGACAGCCGAAAAGCGTTCAATCTGTTCCATAAGACATAAATCAGTTTATAGTTTGTCAATACCCAGGGTTCATCCGGCGTTCGTGCGGAGAGCGGTTCATTACTGCGGAACGTGACGGACAGTTTCATTGCCTTACTGACTTCGATGTTCTGTTACACAATGAAGAGTATTAACTGGACTTCAAATATTTTAAGGTCCTTCAAGAAATGGGTGTACCATTTCCTTAAAAGCGGGTAACGCATTTGTAGTTCTGGTATTGTGGATATCCATAGGCGTCGTAGACCTTGGTGAGGCGTCACTCGTTCGTTCCTTGGTCAAAAAATACAAAAATAGTGATGTTTCAATTGAAAACATTACTATTCATTCCTGGCAAGCTTGAATAATCTTGAGGTAGGATATGGTTCTTGACAATCGAATCGCGGAATTTGAAGAAACCATTAAGTATATATTAAAAAAAGTAATGTGAGGGTCAAAATTAAATTTATGAAATCAATTACGCCAAGGAAATTTTAAGAGAATGCTATGTCAAGGGTTTTCGCTAAAAGCAATTTTTAAATTACCCTTAATGAAAGGGATGACTGTGAAGAGTCAAATTTATTGCAATATCACAATGGATTTTATTAAAAGGTTAAGAAAAGAGGACTTGACGCTCGGCACGTTTTAAAAAGAAGCAGCTGGGAAATTTCTTACACGACGTGGAATAAATTTTCTTGTATATTCTTTTCATAATACAATTTAAGTACATTTTTCCAAATTTTTCTATTATGCCTTTATCTATATTTTTAAAAGTCAATTACAATTTTAATTTATGCGCTAATAGCCTAATAGTTTTGGGTACGGACCACCGATCTTGCGGTCGAGGGTTCGAATCCTGCCTTTCGATTTTTGTCGTGAACCATATCCTAGCACAAGCCTAGAGCTTAGTTGGTATGGTTAAAGGAAATATTAGTTAATTAATAATAATCTACTAATATTTTAAATAAAAAAAATTAAACACTACTTTTATCATCATAACATAAGTATATTGCATTGAAAATTCTGTTAGGATAAAACGATTTACTAGCAATTACTCTTTCATCGCTTTAGTAATGTTTATTATTTTCTTAACGGGCAATTAACTGATTTCCCGCAATTGAACCGTAATTATTATTATTGGTCAGGATGTTACTTAGCGTAATGTAGTTATTTAATTGAATTAAAACGTTAATGGCACTCTGTGAAGAGCAATTAACGCCGACCCTCGTTATGTTTTCAAGCTTTGAGGATCATTTGCATAATTTATATGTAAAACTTAATCAATATTGGTTAAAATACTTCACCTGCTTATTATTGGGAGAAAATTAAAGCAGGTAATAGTCTTTGTGTAACGAATTTGTCAAAATACTCGAAAAGACTAATGGTGGGTACACACTACGTAAATACTCGATCTTGAGCAGGCATTTCGATTGGTTTCGAGTAGGCATTTGTCTTGAAACTTACGTAGTATACACGTTCATATATGACCTACATCGAATAAGTTTATCATAAACGTGTACCCACACTAAGGTTAAAATAAGTCACGTTAAGCGTAGTCTTAATACTTTATTATTTGCACAGCTTGTTAATATAAGTCATGCGAATTATAATGCGGATGAGCCTCTCTTTTCCGCCTCGCTGTACTCAATACGGCCGTTAAATTCCACTTCATTGAAAATATTCATTTATTTTTACAGTTCCGTAAGTCGCTCTGCTTCACTAGGTCCAAACCTTAATGTTGTTAACATACTAATAATCCAAAGGAGTGGAACCTATTATTTTAAAGGTTCAAAATAGAAATTTATTTCAATGTAACCCTGAGTACCTATTGCCAAAAAACCCGTACAAAAAACAATTGGTGTCTCTGTTTTTACAAACAAAATAAAAGCGATAGCATGATGTGGCGAAGTTTCGTGAACGGATCTTATTCTATTAAATGTTTTGTTCCGATCTTTTTGGTTTTAACAAATGAATTAATAAAATTGAACAAGTATGATTTATGTCATAACATTTGTAATTTCAGAGCGTTTTAATAACGCGAGAAATCCAAAAACCAGCAGAATTTCCTTTCCTTTGTCACAGAACCCGAAATCCCTGTCATTGTGCGGACCGCAATGATATTAATGTCAAGGTGATTATCATTATTCTTCCTAGCTCACATATTAAATACGTCATTTATAAAAAAGATGTCGCTCAGAACCTCGTAACGCGGTAGGACTTATTGAAGAAAATGTTTTTGTAATTTTTTTTTTCACTGTTTTTTGATTTCATTTTACAATTCCTTTCTCTCACTTTCAAGGTTTGAAATGAAGGGCAACTCGTAAAGTTTGTTTCAATTGGTGAATCTTTTCTATTTGTTCGAAAGACTTCAAATTGACGAAGGTATTGAAGGAAACTTTTTAATTGGAGTTTGTCTGTCACCACCACCTAAAGTATATGGTTATTTGACAGAACTTACAATTTGCTGAATTAATAAAAAAGTAGTACATAGTTGTGTAATACAAAATTATACTCTGTGCTGGGTAAATTAAATATCTTTTGTTTTGTATTTTTGCGACTTGACTGCGTGCATTGGTTTAAACCTCCAACGATAAGAAAATAGAAAACAATAATATAACCTATTAAATACATAGTACAGTATTTGGTTATATTGTAATTTACATTCAAACAGCGTCGCTTTAGGTCAGCAATATGCACGGCTTGCATATTGTGCCACGATTATATGCCAAGTTTCCTCTAACTGTAGAACTTAAACCCTCAAGTTTACCAGCTTACGACCAACAACATTAATACGGAATTATCAGTGCTGCGTTTTAGTTTTAAGCTTGATAGCATATGCTGTATGCGCAAAAGCAATATTCCAAGTTGTTCATATCTAGTGTTAAAAGGTCTTAAAACAAATCGTGGCAAAAACATAAAAAAAGCATAAAGGTATAATCTGCGTATTGGGAGAATTTAACCACCTTTTTCATTTCTTTTAAAAGTTTAAACAAAACCTAAGTCTATTGCCCGTTTTCTTCAACTAACCTCTAAAGTATTCTTAGACAGTATGTAACTCTTTGGCTAAAACTAAAGCAAAATTTGACTTTGGTGACACTTAAACCTCGGTAAAAACGAAATGTCCCCCTAAATTATGCCTATTGGACCTTTAATTTGAAGGATGGTTGGTGAAAATAGCCACTTTTGACCAATCGACAAACAAGTCGAACAACTAGCAGAACATGTACGCATCATTTCAATGTGACTGATAAATCATCATTATTTCAATGTGACTGATAAATTCGTTTTATTTATTGAAAGTGCCAAGTGGAAATGACTTCTACACATTGCTGACCTACTAAACTTGAATCTCCATACAAATATAACTAGGTTACATAAAAAATAAACAAGAAAAATATTTGTTATTCATGGAAAAGGAAAATGAAGGAATATAACGTTTCCCGTATCACATAAAAGCGTTCGAGTGTCAACTCACATTGTAGATGTGATGCTTTGAAGGTATTCCGATCATACAAAGCATCGCTGTCACTCCACATCTCTCTAGTAAGAATCGCTACTGTTTAAAACTTGCCGTTTTTCCCTTACACACTTTTATAGCAATGGATTCTTATTGTGTTTTACACGTTTTTTATACTGTATTCTGTTATTTGTTAAAGATATTTATGGTAAAGATGAATTTCTAATCTTAAAACTCCTAAAATTACTTTAGTTGTTCACACAAAAATTATGGAAACATTTGGATAGTTTTTAATTAAAATTATACTTGAAGTTTTTTCTTAGCTTTTAATGAAAGTTAAATTATTAAGAAGCGTAAATACTCTCAGATGTACGCAGTGGAGTTGATTTTAATGAAGTTGGTTCGTTGTTAGATCAAAAGAGACGTATTCCCATCATTTTATGCGGGCTGAGTAATTTCTGAGGCCTCTTTAATGTTTCACACGCACGCCGGCGTTTATTAAAACTCTCTTGTTGTTTGTTTAGTGAATCTAATGACTGAAAGAGTACAACTTAACCGCAGTTTGAATTCGTCTGTTATAAATGTCTGCGTTTAGGTTTATACTATCAAGTTTTTTGCAGGTTAATTAAATATTACTTTGACTTTAACTTTTCTGTATAACAATGTGTATTTGGTAATTTAATTATTTTATTTCATTTGCCGCGGGCTACACAACGTTTACATTGCGTCTATGCACGATGTTAGCTTTACGACCCAAGGGCATTCGTTTTGTTTCCATACGGGATACGGGCAAGTATTAACTATACGTTTTATAATTTCATGCGAATTATAAAATCACTGGCTAAAAACACTAGTAGTTGAAAATTTGTCCGTGCGAAATTAAAAACAATATAAAAAACATAGCCTATGTTACTCACTGATAACGTAGATTTTTAGTGGTGAAAGAATTTTTGAAATCGGCCCAGTATTTTTTGAGTTATTTCAATACATACAAAAATACAAATCTTTCCTCTTTATAATATTAGTATAGATATTTATATGTTAAATAAAATTTATTAGTATAGACATAGATCAATGAACTGGTTTTGTGAGAAATAAATAACAGTTACACTCACGTAACTACTACTGTGTTGGAAATTTATTTAAGGATCTGAAAGTACACATGATCGTAGTCATTTTCAAATAAGTTTACATGTAAATAAGTCTATATATAGTTGGTCAAACTTGAATTCTTAGAAAAGTTCATCAAAAGAGTCGCCTAAAACAGTTGGCCTTAATTTGAGCACGAGTAAGTACTCAACATAAGTACCGCAGCCAAATTGGGCCTATTAAGTTGGCCCAAGTAAATTGTTGAGCTTATTGTAATTAAGTAAAGAACAATGCTTAAAGGTTAGTATTTCTTAAAAGAATTACAAAACAAAATTTTAATTTTAAAATTTTACCAAAGCTATAGCATTGTTTGAAAAGAAAAAGCATTTTTTTATCTCATTAAACCATTATGCTAATGTTTTTGTGTGTTTAATTATATTTTATTAATTATTGGTAGACGCAATTTATTTCTGAATACTATACAATCCTTTTACATTAAAGGTTCTTACTGGGGACAGGAATAAATTGACCACTTAAATATAACGGAGACAAATGACGCGCGCCGCTCAAACAACCACCTTATGAAATATTGAGCTATAAAAGTTATTGGTGATCCCGATGCTTCCTAGTGATGCTATTTGTTACCACTTCACGAACAAACTTTGTTATACAATATCTACTTAATAATATATTATGGAGTTGGGAGATAGCGAGTGACCAATCAGTACAACCGTGTGTGGAACGATCTCGGTGGTACCCAACCAGTACGACTTAAGGTCCTTCAAAAGGTGTGTAACCCTCTCTCAAAACATACGCTACAGTTCCTCTGCTACTGAAGTCTATGTTGCTGTGAGCTCCTCTTTGTTTTGGTCTCTTAAAAAAAATCTTTTTTCTCTTACAAAGATCAGGTTCAACTAAGATAAACACATAGTACTCATTGTATTTTTTTTTCATTATTCCTCGCGGACAGAGTCACGGGTTACAGCTAGTAAACAATATTTGTAAGACATAAATTGGTGTAAAGATTTTCTAAAGTCTTATCTTTGCGATCATTCAATGAAGATAAATTGCAAATAATATTGTACCTAATCCAGCTGAAATTAGGTTCGCTAATTGCATGCTTCAGGTAAAGTATTTACGATAAACTAATCAGCCAGCTAAATCAATTACGTAGAGCTGTAATAGCGTAGTTAAATAGAGTGATCCTTAACAACACTAATATGTCTCGCGCTTCCACTACATCAATTTAAATGTTATCTAGATTCAAGTGGCGTTAGTTACTCAGTGGTTTTACTAAGAAACAGAATTTCATGTGAAACTAATTTTTCTTTTTAAACACTGCTTGTGATAATAGATCAACTAAGATAAGTCTTAAAATTGTTAATAAGTTTTCATACATTTTTATTAAATAAAAAGTATCTGAATTTTTATAATCATAAATTTTTTTAACTCTTTTTACGAACAAACCCAGCGTATAGGATTACGTAGAATTTTGTACTTTTTGTAAAGAGGATAATAAAAAAAGATAATTTAATTCTTACTGTGCCACAGATGATAAAATTATCGTAATAAATTTCTTGGCAAATATACAATATACGTGTAGAACGTTCGTAATTTAATAAATGGGTCCGCTCGCTGCGGGCTACGCTCTACGGGCTACGCTCGTAGCGGTTGTGGCGTTTTTAATTAAGCGCTCTAATACCTTCCGTCGCGGCTAATTTGCACAAGATGTTAAAACAAATTTCATTTATTCTCATCTTTTTATTAAAAAAAACATGCAAAATATTTTAAGCGCAATAATAGAGGTCAAAGGCGAGATTAAAATAAAATAGAACGTTTGTAAAACAATTTAAAAAAACTTCTCAAAGAAAATCTTTGTATCAACATTAATTAAAACAATTACTTAGGTATTCTGTAAAGACGTTTATTCTTTGTTTAATAATTTTCAACATCGTAATAAGAGAAGAATAAGGGAATTATGGAATATTTTTTATAAAAACGAGTAATACGCTTAGATTACTTTTATATTACAATTTTTAATGAAGAAATTTCCATAGGCAATGTTGTATTGATAATAAAAAATATGTTGTACATCTATTGTTAAATTAATCTTTTTTTCTCAAAGTTAGTTACAAATCTATGGATAGGAGGGGGACAGTTTTGTGCAAAGTCGTAAGAATACCATTGCATCTTAATGTATAGAAAATAATGTATAGGATTCTGTGTTTAATAACTACATAACTTTAACTTCAGATATTTCAGTGTAAAGTCCTTTGTTGGTCCATTCAACAAACAATTTCAAAACCTTTGTCGTTTGCGTGTGCATGGAGGTAAATTTTCTCTATTTGAATAGGCGCTCATACGTTTTCGCAGCTGCACTTAACAGTTTACGAGTACCGTTTAACATCTTACGTATTCTACTAATAAAACATCTATACAAAATAATGCTATTGATTTTATCTGTAAGAAGGGAAAGAGACGAACAAGTAGTAACAAATATTGGTTATTAAAAATTGATAGTCAGACAGAGTAAAGAATCTTTTACTCAATTTTTTTTCTAAAATTATACTGTCGTAAGATCCCAGTATCGAAATACATTTCTAGCGTAATTTTTACCCCACTCAATACAGAGATGCTATAAAAGATAGGTAACGACGTTACGACGCTCGGAAATTAAATATCAATTTTCTTTGACATATCTCTCTGCTGATCCGCGGAACTGAGTACCTTTGATCTTTTATTCTAATATACATATAAGACATGAATATTAAATATTCGTTCACTCGTATATTAAGCCAGCTACACACGTTCAGTTTCATCTGAACAGTCGGATCGTTCAGATGAATTACAAAACTGGGAACATTTTCAGTTTTGCCTATACATGTTAAATTTATTTCTTGTAGAATATTCAGATAACAGACAGTTAAAAATACGTGTGTCGCGGGTCTTATATAACTAAGTCTCATCTGCGTACATACGTCGTATGTACGCAGAAGAGACTTCTTTTGACAAGTTTGTAGTACAATTTATACGTTATGTGGTTTATTTTCGTATTGCTAAAAATTGTGTACACCCCACGCGTGGAAATAATTAATTTGGACTTGTTACCCTTACATTCGCTGTCAGAAGCAAACAGGCTCTAACATATTAATTACTGGGAGTGTGTTGTACTAAATTTTATTTATGTATACAAATCTTTTTGGGAATACTGCGTTGTTTATGTGCAAAATAATACTTGGTGCTTTTTTCTCACAGACTAGCATAAAGTAGAAGTGTTTAATATTTTGGCGTATTTTTAGATGTGATTTAGGTTTTAGGTAAGCTCCGTAGAAGCTATTCTTTAACCAGTTTTTGTTGTTCTAAGTTACACGCAATTACCCTGCAGATGAAAGAAATCAAATAATTTTGTTAATAATCTTTCAGAATTAAAAAGCTAATCATCGGAAAATCATACTAATGATGGATGGATGGATGCGTGTTTGTTAGAGTTTGTAGCCGTTTAGGGCTGAACGAATTTCGATGAAATTTGGCATAGATGTAGAGGATAGTCTGGAAAAACACATAAGCTACTCACTTTTGTTTTTTTTATTCTACGCAGGCGAAAGCTAGTGTAGAATAAAATTTCTAGAGGATTCAATTAAAAATCGATTTCTACTAGGAACACGAAATTGAATGGTAATTATAGTTAGGTTGATCCATGTATTATCTGATGGATTGGACGCATTTACATGCGAAATTCGATTAACGTCCGAGCTTACGCGCTAACAAACAGCCGAGAGCGGTAATGCAGAACCAACGGCTGTGTAATGGATTGCGTGGCCGAACTAATCTGCTACCTACATGTCTTCATTTAATACGGTATCAGATACTTTTCAACCGTCTTTAATGCCTGGTTAACACTTGACCGGTACAATTGGTAGCGCTCAATAATTAGGCTGGCAATGAACTGGTATAATGTAAACACTAGACGCCACTAAGTTCATACAACTTGTGACTGACCCTCGCTATTGTCAAATTGTACTGGCATTAAAGTATTTGGTATACCATATCATTATTTACGTGTATAACAATTGAGGAATCGTTTTTTTTCGCATCTTTTCTTTATCAAACCTACAATCAACTAACTTGCGTACTAATAATTGATGTTTTTTTTGTCTATGTTTTCTATTTAATATCAGTATCTATAAATAATACCTACAATATTTTTCTAACTCACTATAAGAATCCAAAGTAAAATTTTGGAAAAATCAGTAAATACTGACAATTGCCTGCCAAAGTACTATATGGCAGGAAATTGTCGGAAGCGCATTCGGATGGGTGAGCGTTGAGGCGTGCACAGCGCTGCAACGAACTCTTTCACCAAGACCAGCGAACTGAGAAAACACCTACATGCATTGTGCGGCGTTTTCACTTGGTTTTCCCCGGGAAAAATACCTTTTATCTAAAATTTTTACTAATGAACTACATTTTATTAACTTTTAAAACATCAGTGATGCATATTTCCATTAGCCAATTCCTTATCGTCATTTTTTTTGTCTCTTCTTATTGTCTGGTATTTTATGTTAGATTTCATTGATCTAAGAATTGTAGTAATCCTGCTTCTAACAATTGTGGTTTGTACAATGGTACGCTCTACATTTAACATTAACGAAGTAATATTTTACAACAAAAGCTGCTACGAATTTAAGTTTGCCTTAAATAATTACTTGATAAATTTTAAATTCAGTTTGTATTGTAGATTATTTAGTTATTAATTGAATTCTAGTAACAATATCTATTTGTGTAGATTTTAGAACTTACTAAAATCATCAAGTATATGTATATTAGAGTTATTCTGTGTGCTTTTACTAACATTTTTTATGGAGACATCCAAAAAAACAAACATCGCTTTCGTATTTTCCTTCCGCGACAAAAACATAGTTCAAATATATTGACTTGTTTTTCTCCAAAGATATTATGGGAGCGAAGGGCTTACGTTAATGCAATATCATATTTTTAAGAATAACAAGGGTAAGTTACATAGTTTTTTTTAAGTAAAAGAATTGGAATGTAATCCGTTTAATAAAGTTTATGAAATAATAAAGTTTGTGAAATGCTAATGGCCGGTTTCCAAGCTGACAACCATTCATTAGTGTTTTTGATTTGATAAATTTATGAAAAGCATTTCCGATCAACGTAACTCGAGTTTTACTTAAGACCTAGTTTACTTAACAGTAATGAATCGATAGGTAATGACAAAATAGTGTAATTTCAGAAACCCAGTATTAGTGTAATATTAAAATGGTGTTCTCAAAATCACCTCTAGTTTTTGTTTGCCTGAAATCAATTAACTAGTTGTTATTGGAGCGTATTTTTACCTAACCTTTGTATTTCGATGAAAAGAAAACATCGGAATTGAACGGTCAGGTAACAACTTAATCACAGTACAAAGGATTCGTAGCTTTAATTTAGTGAACCATTATCCCAATTAGCAATCCGAGAGTTTGATTACCTTTCCCTTTAGATTTACGATCGACTGCATTTATTTATCAAAAAGCTTGTAGACTTCAGTGATTTTTGCAGAATTCTGATATAGGTGGAAAATTACTTTAATCCTTTATTTATAAGAAGACTTAATTGCAAAATGTTTATAATCTGTATTAAAAAAAAGGTAGTGAAATAGAAGAAAACATGATTTTATGTTAAGTATTGTTGAAGCTATAGAGTAGTAATATATTTATACTTAATGCTGTAAAGAGTAAAGATTTGTATTTTTGTATGTATTGAAATAATCCAAATATTGCTGCGCCGAATTCAAAAATTCTTTCACCATTAAGAAGCTACGTTATCTGTGAGTAATAGGCTATATTTTTTGTTTTTATTTCCACGCGGGCGAAGTCTCAAACAAAAGCTAATCTTGAATAAACAGGAAAAATAAGTAGTAACTTTAGCTTACTGCCATTAACAAATACATAGATATGTAACATCTTCTGAATTGTAAAAATTAGCACAGATATTTGCCATTACAGTTATTACGAATATATCATAGAAATTTAACAGAGTAAAATACTATTATAATAATCCAAAGCTAATGTCAAGCGGTGTTAAATTATTCACGAACCAAATCTTACTACAGTGAGTTCACACAACAGTACAATAGAACACTATCTCCGTAAAATTAACTGCGGGTCGCATTACATTGCAGAGATTATTTAGAACAATACCGCACCGTATAACCTTTCCTATAATTAAATGTCTTACCTGTTATCATCATCCCATTTCACCCACAGAGGGTTCACAGTACTATTTTTCCATATATCCGTCACTTTTGAATTGACCTATGTATTGAAAAAAGTAAGTAAGCTATGTACACTTCCAGACTATATAGTACGTCTGTGCTAATTTTGATTAAGATACGTTTAGCTGCTTTGAAGATACTTCTTACAAACATCCAAACATTCATCCTTCAATTCAACCTTTCTTATTTGTAGTATTGGTATTATATATTCTCTTTTATTTGGAGAAAAGGTAATAAAAGTTTCCTGTCATATTATATCTTCGGAATTGCGGTCGTCATCGCATTGCCGATGCAAACTGTCGTGTTTGAAATGTTAATGTTTTGGGACACATCAGAATTGCAAATAATCGTCTAACTGGGGCATTGCGAATCAGTAATACGGGTTAGGTGGCCCTTAATTGTAACATTTTATATGTAATAATTTATAACATTATATCGCTGTATTATTTAATAAAACTGGGTTTTAAAAGTAGAACATAATTTCCATACATGTTTTAATATTAAGTCTCAATCTTATGAATATATATAGTCTTTATTTTTCTAATGTTTTCAAGGATATGTCCCACTTTTGTAAATAAGCGTTCCTTATCTTATTTCAAAGAGGGGACAACCCCCTATGAGTTACGGACTTTCGTGAATCTTTCTTGGTTATAAATTTCTATTTATTCAATACAAACATTGAAAGTATTGATTGGTACTTCACAGTTGAAAGATTATCAAGAGGTTCAAAGGAAAGGTGTATGGAAAGAATAAAAGACAAGTTATGCATATACTGTAATCTATATTAGGGATCTTAATGATTTATTTGTCAATTATGATTATAATTAAATTATAAATCTACATGTACAAAAATTGTATATACAAGAATCATGCATTCATGTTTAAAACTATATTAGTCGGTAGATACAGTAACCATTTGATAATAGAATTATACCATCAAAATACATTTAAAATTAAATTATTCTTAACTTAGAACATTCGTTCGTAATCAAATATTTTCATCTAATTTCCAAATAAATCAAATAAGTTGAACATTAGTATATTATGTATTTTTTCACTTCTTATTAATACTAGTTTAAATTGACGATATTTCATAAAACATTTCTTAATGTAATAGTTTCATTCAACACACAAATTTCAACTTGCGCTGTTTGGTGTATAGTATGTGTGGATACAAACACATCCTGTAATCACCTACAATATAGCCAAATGTAAATGATCTTGAGTGACACAAAATTGGCAGTAAGTCACTCAAAACAATTTAATTAAAATATGAACACCAAACGAATGTACGATTTTTTCTTCTTATTTACACATCTATGCTTTAATATTTGGCACAATTACGCATTTCATGCACACATTCACACCGCCGTCTAACACTTCTACTGGTTCTGAGCAAATATAGGTATGCAGAGATATCTACAGAAATACAATATCCTCACCGCAAATATGCAACACGGGTGAGTATTTAAAATAATTTATTTACACGCGCAATCAGTCGTATGTATTACAATTATGATGAATAATAATAATTTATAACGTAGTCATAAACATTACAATTGGCTTTTGTAATACTCAATTCGTTACTAATTTATTCACTATCACAAGGGAACATCGATTACCGATGATTTGTTCAAAATAAGCCGTGAAAGTGATTTACATTTGTAAAGATGTCAAAAGCAAAGTAATTATTACGATTGGCACTATACGCAGTCCTTAATAGGCCGGACTAAAACCTACTCAAAATATAATAAAAACTATGTAAAATCGTAAATCTACTTAAAATGTAGAAATCGAATAAATTCCGATGTCGTAGCGACAAGATTATCATAGATAAAATCGTCATAAACTTTTATCTCACAACCTGGTGTGCGGTAGCTAATCAACAAATGTTTCTAGAAGATATGGTCTGATCTAATCGTTTCACTAAGCCCTACACTTGAAAATCGGAAGAGTGGTATTGTCAAAAGTGTCAAGTCTGAGATAGTGAGTGTTCGAGATATCTAGAAGTTTCTAGAAGTTGTTATCGTAGTCGGAACGACGGCGCGAGTAGTGTGAGCGCGGATACTCGCCGGTGTATCCGTATACCTGCGATCCTCCACCGGTCTGACCGTACAGTTGAGAGCCTCCGTATCTGCGGAAAATTAAACATTTGAATAGTACTTCTAAATCAATATTTCTATAAAAATATAACTGATACAGTACCAGTTAAAGAAATATTAGAGATCAACTGGTTATTAGTAAAAAGTAGCTTAGATCAAGAGATTTGATGTAAACGTGAATATATTTTAGGAGGCAGATGGACCAGAAAATCGCAAATGCTTATTTATACTGACCCATAGCCATTTCCAGACACTCCATAAGTCTGTGACCCACGTCCGGAGTCTGGTGTGTAGTGTTGCATATACTTGTGCAATTGCGGCGTCCATTCCGACCTCCAAGAATCACCAGGATTTTGATAAGCGAGCTGTTCGATAAACGCCGTTGACATTCTCTGTAAAAGTTATATTAACGTAATTAATTAAATAATGCTAAAGATCAATTAAACCCCTTTAAGTGACTACCTTTCCCGACGGCGGATAAGACGGTAAATCCCGTTCTTTCATTTGGTGCGTGTCCTCGAATCCTCCCATGTGACTTTTGTCTAACTCCCGAAGCATATCCTCGCTTAAGGGTATTGGTTGTTTTGCTTTAGCGCTTTTTTGGCGATTAACAAGCTGCAAAAATTGTGAAGTTATGATAATAACAAATAACAAATTAATAACAAAAAATGCTGTATGCTAAAATAATGAAATTGGAACTTACGACAGTAACTCCAAATATGACAACAAAGAGAAGTGACGCCATGGCAATAACAATTACTGCAATACCCCATTGTGGGAGCAATGCCTCATCATCTGGTTCCACTATAGTCGGGTCTTCACGTTTCGGCAATACTGCAAAATTATCATTTTTTAAATATAGTTAAATATAATAATGTGTTCTTTCATAAACGTATGCAACACAAAACTGAAGAAATCTTAAATTTAAATTACCAATGAATTCTGTATAAGCTGGATCCATTACGAATTTTCCCATTTCCAATTTTCCAACGGATTTGTCGATGGTTTTAGTCATTTTTTCGTTGCTCTTTCTCATTTTATCCTCGTCCGGTTGGTCGCCTAGCATTACATCAGGATCAAAATCTACGTCTGTTATTTGTTCTTCCACTACAGAGCCCGGCTTAGCTTGGTTAAGTGTTTTATGGAATAATCTCTTTAACTGCAATGTGTCAACTCTGTCTTCGACTTCGTTTAATTCTATGAAATAATCAACCAGGACTGATCCTGGTGTAAAACCATCTATGCGAATGTCTTTGTACCATTTTCTCAATAAGTCTGATTTTCCGTAGACTGAATTTAACTGTGATAAAAACAAGAAATAAGTATTTCCAAATATTTAATGGATTGAGATTTTCAGTAAATTTCATGAATCTATTATTTTAAAAATAAATTACCTCTTCTTTAACTTCCTTTGCCAACTTTTGCCATTCCTCTGTGTGGTGGTCCAATAGTTCAGGGACCCATTTTGCACCTATAAATTATTTTGTTCTAGTTAATAGAATTATTGCTTATCCTATAAATGGTACTTAGAACATTTTGTAATACATATTAAAGCAATTAGAATTTTTCCAAGTTTAATAACATTTTTACGTACTTAGGTTTTAGAAGTATTTTTTACATCATTGCTAGGCATGATGGTTTAAGTGATAAAAATTCTGTTACCTGCAACAATTTTGATTGTAGCTGCTATATCACATTCGTGTCGGCAAACACCAGGCGTGGTCGGCGGCGGGGGCGCTACAGTCGTCGTCGTTGTTGTCGTCGTTCTTCTATGGGTCGTTGCTTCGGTGTTAATACTAAACGGAGTCGTGGCGGTCGCATTTCTTTGTGCTTCTAAAAGTTTCTCTATCGAAAATGGTGTGGTAGACGGTGATGGCCAGCCAGTAAATTCGGTAGAAG
>NW_013527359.1:4129630-4134464 GCF_000836215.1 Papilio polytes | reverse complement strand
TACTTAACAAGTCCTCACTTTTAACACTTTCAGTTTTATTTAGCTTATAATTGGATGGCAAAAGTGCAGATATATCTACAGGAACAGCATTTGCAGGGATTTTAATGCTCGGTTTAGGCTTCTCAGTGGAAGACGCTGTAGTTGTTTTATTTAAATTAAAACCTTTAGGCAAGAAAGCAGATATATCTACTTTCTGGACTTTGTCTAATATTTCTAGTTGTTTAGGTTGTGTCGTTTCTGAAACCGGAGGTTTGTACCCTGGTGGTAGGAATTTACTAATATCGTCTTTCTTAAGCTTATTCAATAAATCATCATTGGGCTTAGTTTCTTTTGGTCGATATTCTTTGGGCAGTAAAGATTTATCATCGAGTATTATGACTTTATTTTTAGTATTTATTCCAGAAGATCTTCCTTGAGTTCCATTTATAATGGGAATTTTTAATGTAGGCAAAGTAATAGGAATAGGAGTAGTAGTGGTAGTTGTAGTAGTTGTAGTGGTGGTCGTAGTAGTACTTGTTCGTTTATCTTTAAACGACAGTTTAGGTTTATAGCCAGGAGGTAAAAATCCAGCTAGGTCATCCATAATTGTAACTAAAGATGGCTTCTTTCTAGGTTTTGGTGTAGTAGACGATGTTACGCGTGGTGTAAATTTCTTGATCATCACAGGCAACGGATCAGGAGATGACCTTTCGGTTATAGAGGAAACTTGTGTACTTTTTAATGTAAATACATTAGGTAACGTTGGTGTTGTTGAAGATATTGTACTTTTTACAGTCGTATTCATTTGCTCTGTCGTTGATTCTGTTATTAGTTCAATATTTTTGTTATCGCTATTTAAATTTCCTGATAACAGACTACTTGATAATTCAGACTGAATGCTGTCTAACTTATCATTAATGTTTTCAGTAGATGATGAACTATTAACAACGCTACTTTGGTCTTGAGTGTTAGTGCTAGTTATACCTTCTTCGTCATCTTTTTCATCCGTAAGAACTTGTTTTTTTTCTTCTTGTTCTACAGTAGGGAAAGGTAAAAAGCGAGCCCCTGAAACACTACGACTGGTTTGAACTGATGCAACAACTATCCAATTTTCCGTTGTAACAGGAGGAAGGTCATCATTTGAGCTATCAAGTGGTGTCATTTCTGAAGATCTTGCTATACTAGGGGTTACAGTCACATCGGGGATAGATATGGTTCCATTAACTACACTTTTTGTTGTGACTACAGAAACCACTTCTTGACCTAAAATAGATGGTGTTTCTATAGATGATATTTCTTCGCTAGAGTATACTTTAATATTTGGAGCAGTGGAGTTGTTGGTTTCCGGGTCCGATTGATCTATTACTGTTGTATCGACAAATTCCTTAAAATTATCGTCCTTCACCATTGTATTATTTGCTTTCATTACAAGAACGTCAAAAGCATTTGTTACATTGCTCGATACTTCTTCAACTACCTTTTCTTGTTCATCTTCATTATATTTATCAGGGTCTGCTTCAGTAGCATCATATTCATCGTATATGTCAGTTGCAGGCTCTATAGGTTTTGAGGTTGTAGTGGGTTTTATTTCTGTATTTTCTGACTCTTCGTAATATTCATAATATTCTTCTTTGCCGTCTAATTCTTCGCTGTCATCGCCATTATTAACTTCGCCACTTAATGGTTTAGGAGTAGTGGCAGGTCCAGCTGTTGTAGTGACATTCTTATCAGAATGAGAAGACTTTAAAATATCCTTTACCGTATTATCAGGACTCATGAAACTTGCATCTGCTTTGCTGTCGTCGACATCTGATTCATTTTTAGCTGTAATCACTTGGACATCGAATGATTTTTGATTATTTTTCAACAGTTCTCTAAATGAACTTATATCACTAATATCCTCCTCCAGTAATGGTTCTATATCTAAAAGTGATTTATATTCCGTCGAAGAGGCATCGTGCTGTGGAATATTTTTCAATCCCTTAGATTGATTCCTTACAAGATATTTGTTAATTTCTATGTCTGTTATACTTGCTTTACTTGGCGTTACGGGTGAATTGAAATGTGAATATCGTGAATTATTAGGATTGCCGTTTAATTTGTTTTTAGCTATGAAACTGTTTGGATTATATGTTGTAACTCTATGTTGATCAAAGAGATCGGTGTTGTCGTTTTCAATATCTTCTTCTCGTGGGATATGACCACTTTGTCCATTACTTTTTAAGCTATTGCTATCGAAAGGCAAAGTCTTAAATCTATTATTTTGTAAGTAATCAATGTCAGGATTGTTTATTGTTATCTGACCTAAAAATGTCTCTTGCTTTGTAGGATCATTTTGATAGGCTACAGAATGTATTTGCTGAAGGTCTGGTTTTTTAGTTGATGCTGGATGTACGATCTGATAGTTATAAGGTAGCGACGGCCTAAACCTCTGTCGTTGGGAGGTACTAATCTCCGGTTGATTGATGTAATACTGAGCGCCCGATTGGCTTCTTCCGCTGGGCAGTTGGAAAGGTGATGGATTCTGGTTATATCCTGGACTAGGTAAGCGCCCATTATTAAATAATGATTGATGAGCAGCTGGTGAAACTTTAAAACTATCTCCGTGGTCAAAAAATGACGAAGGTCTCGTGTTCGGAAATAGAGACGGTTGAACTTGAGCAAAACTTCTCTCCACTGGTGTGTAATAGTAGTCGTTTTCATCTGTAAAGAACAAAAATGTCTCTATAAATAATTTTGACAGGTACTATGAGTAAACGATAAAATAATATAAAAGTCGGTCAAAAACAGAAAATAACCATCATGTTGTCACAATTTACTTGAAAAGTTTATCACTTTTTAAGTCTGTCAAATATTAAATTATGAAGTAAATATGTATGTACCATCAATCACGAAACGCGGTTAGCATTTGCTGAAATGTCGACTTTTTTTTTGTCCATAAATGTAGTTTAACGAGTCTTACATTACAGGTAATGTAAATGTAATTAATTTACAAAATCGTGAACCATAACATGTTCGTATCTAAAGTGGAACAATGACACCGTGTTTGTTAAGATGGTGTAATTACCTTAATTTACAAACTTTGTTACTTAAGACCCACTTATGACCATAATGAATACAAAATAAGACTTTTGTCTTTGGGTTTCCAAAGATTTATTCTTATGGATTAGCTTTTTCACATGGCATCATTTACAGTAAAAAATATTTACTTGATTAATTTAAGCAAAAGATCGATCCTGTGCTTATATTGATGATGGCTGAGCCGTCTTTTGTACATTTAATAAATTTTTTATTACCAAGCAATATTTTGGCAAAATCTGACAGTTAATATCTTATGGGCGAATAAAGTCAAGGGAATTACTTTCTTGCGGTTCATATTCCTAATTAAGTGCGGTGCGATTATCCTCCGAGCTTAAATGGGGGCGTTGCTGAACTTAATAGAAAATCAATAATCTTGGGAGAGAAGTGTTTGACGCATATTGGTCTTGCGACAATTTATTTAAGGGATATCATAAACTAGCGACGCTTTCGTTTGCGTGTAGAATGAATGATTTCCTACAAGTGAAAGGTTGCATGGTGCAACATTTCACTTGTTTTGATTATAATCGTTACATTATTAACACTGTAAATAATTTCTCGCATTGAAATATTGTCGCATGCAAAAATTCTGGTAATGTCAATTGAAATAGTTATTAAATATAGTCTTATACTTTAATCCGGTAAACAAGCTAAGACGGCTTAAGTAAAAACGTTCACTTCCGACGGAAGCCCTTGAAATAAATTACTATTAACACTTTCAGTGCCATAGTCTCTGCGTCTGGCGAGTCCATATTTATATATAAAAAAATCATAACAGCATGGAACGTGTTTAAAAGTTTTAAACTCAATGTACTTGATGTTCGTTGAGCTTTAAGTTACGCTATGAACGTTACTTTTACTTCGTCCGTTTCCATATACACTCAGTGATTCCATGATCATCATAGAATATCTGTATAAATGGAATTTTATGACTTATTTCGCAAAAAGATACAAGTAGATGAGTAAAAAATGTAAAACCCAAGCGGACAATTTAATGATTCATTAAATTATTCAGAAAATCCGATCTTTAAAACTTAACGAGTCATATCATAGTACGTTAACGAATTGGGGAAAACCTAGCTGCTAAAAATATATATAGTTCACTGAACCTTATCGTGCAGTTTGACAACTGTTTATTCTATTTTATGTTTAAACGCATGAGTCATCTTTGGATCAAACAGTGAAGCTTACCGTGTTATTTTTAAATGTAAAGAAATGAGTTTTAAGCCTGTCTACATATCTTATTATAACATAGTCTCTGATGGTTAATACTCTATGCGGCAAAAGTTTACTTAAAATATTTCCTCAGAAACACTCGAATGGAACTTTTGCGGCGACGACTTACAATTTATGCTTACTTGAAACATAGCTTGCAATAAATATACCACGCACTTAATGTAAAGTAGCGTACACACTGTGAACACAACTCAAGGTGCTAGTGAAGTTGAGAATAATGTTTATCAAATTAACTTCCAACACTAAAACTGATTTTTATAAACTTAGTCAAATACAATTAATTAATAACAAGCATATTAAAATACAACTGTTTATAGAATTGACTCTAGTCACTCGTATCTTTGTAAAACGAAGTCTTATTAAAACCCTGGTCGGGAAATAACCCTGTCTCTTTTAAAATATAAAAACAGTTAACTCAATCATTCTTGATGAATTTACCGGATGCAATGTAATTACTGGTAATGATACATATAACTTAGTCATGTATAACATTGCTATGTTACACACTAAGTTAAACGCGTGTGGAATTTGAATGCTATAG
>NW_013527359.1:4095516-4129541 GCF_000836215.1 Papilio polytes | reverse complement strand
TCTTTGTTGCCTAAGATGTCAGCAATAACAGCATATTTTTGAATAATTCTTTTTTTAATAAAAAGCCCTACACTTACGTCTCAATTTAAACTATATATTTTCACGCTATTAAACTTAGGGAGTAAATATTTTGGATAAAAACCCTAATGTGGGAAAGAGACCATACGTTGTTGCCAACATCAAGAAAGCAAGATTGCCGAGGTTTGTCACGTTATGTCATTTTAACATTTGCTATTGTAATTTGTCAAATGTAAACAATAAACTATTTTTTTATACTTTCATGCGGATGAAGCCGCACGGGAACACCTAGTATAAAAATAAAACGTATTATGTAAAAAATAGAGCACCACTGGCTGCAGAATTGGACTCGAGCAACCAGCAATTAATATTAATCTTTGTTTTATTTAATTTTTCAAGTTTTATGTTTTTAATTTCAGTCCATGCCAGTACCCAGTACTTGATAACCAATATCAAGGTGATATCTTCGACATGTCATAAAACATTAGACGTCTACTTAGCGTCTTTGATAGCAATGAGAAGGGTCAAGCAGTGTTTGTACAACGGGTTTGGACAGCCAGAATACATAAAAACCACTTTTAGTGTCCTTGTAAGACTTATGCTGGGTTTCTAAAGTCCATTTATTTTGTCATTACCTAGTGATTCATTAGTGGGTTTCTAAAGTCTCCATTTATTTTGCCATTACCTAGTGATTCATTAGTGTTAGGATGAACTAATTTCTGAGGAGTAAAACTCATGTAACGTAGTTCGGAAACGCATTTTATGATTTTATCGAACCTAAAACATTAACGACTGGTTATATGTACCTGGGAAGCCGGCCATTAGACAATACATTTTTATGCATGCATTATAGATGATACTAACAGTACAAATTTTAAGTATATTTCATGTAAATGTTTCTCAAAAATAGCCGTAGCATAACTTATTCACATTATAAAGGTTTGAAGGTTAAAGAAGTCGCAGTGTATATTTTTACGAAAGTAGAAAAGGTAAAGCGTGAAGAGTGTAAGGTGCGCAGGTGGCATGTGAATAGACCCTAATGGTAGTTTCACACGAGGGTAAAATAGTGAGTTTAGGTAGACACTGCAGTACTGCTACTGTTTATTCACTGAAAATATAATAATGGCAGTACTGTACTGTATACTACTCTGCCCTACTATCCTAGTGTGAGACTAGCATAATGGCGATCACAAGCGGTCGCTGTTCGTAACTTGGGCTCTGAATAATAAATTGAGCGCCAGTTAGTCGGGACACGTGGGCGAGGACAGCAGGGTTGTCCGCCTACGATGCTCGCCGCGACACATTTTATATTATTTTTAACATTGCATTTATTTAAATTATGCAGATACTTTGATTCTTTTTATTTAGTTTATTTTATATTTTTTTACTGCATAGAGAGCTAACTAACTTAAGGAGAGCGTAATTAAGGACTCGCTAAATGTAGATTTAGTACGCGAAATCTGCCCGAAACGGATCGCTTTATCTTTGAAACGTCTCTGAGTGTGGAATATAGTTAACAACTCACCTTGACATTGTGTATCCTTAATTATAAAAAGCAGGAACGCTGCGATAGTAACAATCCTCCAGCGTCGTCTTCCCATTTTGTATGTTTCACCGTTTCATTTATGTTCTCACTTGTCACCCTACTTGTACAGTTCCTCCTCTACGTCATAGCTGCTGTGTAGAAATCACGGTCATTTGAAATATATCCCCACTGCTTTTTTACATCTGAAACAAAGAAAATCAGTTTTAATATTTTAGAGAACAATATAATTGTAACAACGTAATTAACTTCAACATTCAGACTGAGATTCCCGCCAGAATGGCGCGCTATCTTCAATTCTTTTGATTGACACTGACAGATGTCATAGGGCCGAGACGTGTATGCCAATGACATAGTGTTGTGCCGATTTCTTAACAATATGTAGAACTTCACGAAAGGATTATTATTGTCTTTAGAAAAGCATTTGAAATAATTGTAATTATACATAGCAATCATACCTATACAATATTGTTTTCTAACTTTTCCGGTAATTCTTCTGTATGAAATTTAAATAATTCTTGAATAGCCGCATGTTTTTATGTTACTGTGAATACAACTCGTTATTCATTTAATTATTATTACTTTTGACTTCATATTACAAATACAAAAAAATATGCCCCAATATAAAAATTTATTTCACACTAGCTGTACCCGTGTGGATTCATCCAAGTGAAATTTAAAAAAAATCCTTTATTTTATTATTTACATTTGCCCAATTCTCAATTGCAATGTAAATGTCAGAATTTAAATGGACAAATGATGACAAAGGCCTTTGATATTTGATAACAATTACCGTTACTATAATAACCTTGCTTTCTTAATGTTGGCAGCCTGTAGTTTAAGGTCCCTTTTCCACGTTAGGGTTTTTTCCAATTTATTTATCCCCTAAGTTTAATAGCGTGAAAATTTAGCCTAAAGCGTGTCGTTTACGGCTTTTTATTTAAGCAAGAATAATTCAAAGATATAATGTGATTGCTGACATTTTTTGCCATGATGTAGTATGTGTTTGCGGTTTATTATATTAAGTATGGAAGTATAGATATGTATAGATTACATACGTTCTTGTTTTCAATAATAAAAATTCTGTAGCAAACGTCCCTTGTATTATAATGATTTACCGATAAAGGATAAAGAAAGTACACGGCACGACTTCTGAATTTTGATATAATCGATAAGATTCCATATAAGAATTCTGAAGCTATAACGAGTAAGCCAACATAAGTGGTAAAGTATTTAACGCGCGGTGTACGTGAGGTGATTACTAAAACGGCAGACCAATCGCAAAGATATTGAATTAGAAATGTTATTCTAACATAGGATGTATTTAATACTCATTGGTTTTTAGTTATCTATAGTAAAAAACACTAACAAAATGTAAACCCCCTTTTAATTTGAATAAAATTGTTCATTTTAAGAATTACAGAATATTCTACACGAAATTGAAGTAATAAAATTAACTTAAAAAACTGAATTTGATTTACGAAATATCGATTT
Source organism: Papilio polytes (assembly GCF_000836215.1). Classification (NCBI taxonomy): domain Eukaryota; kingdom Metazoa; phylum Arthropoda; class Insecta; order Lepidoptera; family Papilionidae; genus Papilio; species Papilio polytes. The sequence goes on along the minus strand of NW_013527359.1, from coordinate 4,126,486 downwards.
TTCAATTTTATTTGACTTGAATAATATTATTAATTACTGGGACATTACAGTTGAAATCGTTATTATTTTATTCTATTTCTATTTTATATTCCATACATAATTTGTAAGAAAAACATAAAATATTTATGATTAAATGATAAACTATTACCTATTGTTATTCTATAGATTGAAAGGTTATTTATTTTTTACATATTTCTACCGCCTTTTTACATGAGTTCTCTAGGCTTATTTTACTCATTATATTCTTATGTACACAAACTATTTTTGATGGATTTTAGTCTGTTTGATTTCATCATTAAATATCAAATTACGTATCATTTTTTTCCACCATTGAGCACACATCTAATAGTTAACTATGTTTTTTATTTGATCTGTATTTGATTTCATTTTCTAATACAAGTTTTAAGATTTTTGAACTAGATGCGACGTCAGTGACTAATCACAACATTCCTTTTTTTATCGGCGGTGAATACAAAACGTAGTGAAACGTTACATTCGCCAGTAGACACGGCTGCAATGCGCACTTGCGGTGTGAAAGCGTTACGGACCGACGAACAGTTTCTCGTTCGCACTACGTTATTGACGGATACGTGTTTTAACAACACATAACATTATATGCGAATATTATACTATTGTTATACTAGTATTTTATATATAATTGAAGCTGTTTATTTTTATGGCAATATGCTCGCTACTTTAGATATTCGGATGTGGTATTGAAAGAGGTTTCTTTTATTACAAGATATTGGTAAATGAAAAAGGTTAACGTCGTAATTGAGAGATATCAATTACTTTAAAGGTTAAATGTGTGGAATACACATGCCAGTAGCTGGCATACTGGCGTACCAGATACTGGTTCACACATGCCTAAAGCTATCATGTATCAGTGGCAGGTTACTACTTATTTTTCCTAACCTCTTCTGAAGCAGTCTAAAAATCTTAAATACTATAATGTACCGTAGTATTTTCCCGGCTAATTGGTGTTCAAGGTACATTGCACAACTGCTCGGTCTCATACAAGTAAATAACGTAAGCCTAAGCGTGTCTGAGGCAGATTTAAATTGCCTCTATTGTGGTGGTTATGAAACATTCTCACGGCCGGCACATTGTCATGTGCGGGCCCATAGTTTTGCGTCACATAAATTAATATTCAATTTCGATAACCATTCAAAAGCTAGTTCTTTAATGACCGCACGATAATTAAGTTTCTTTCTGTTGGTATTGCAAAAGTCTTTTCAAACCGTTGTTATATGAAACAAGTGTGTTTAAAAAATAAATTCTCACGAACACTTTTGTTAACAATGCGTTGATGCGTTGAGCGCAGATTTTCAAACGATATTTGCTGGATCATTATAAATTAATTTGAATCAAATATTAATATCAAGGTTACATGTAATACGATACATTTGTCGTAGACAAGCCGCTTTAGCATGTTCTTTTGTTTTTAACAGGATTAGACCTCTATGTCCAGTTTCTTTTACACAATACAGCTTAAAAGATTTTAAATTCATAAAAACACAAATCACAGATTATAAAATAGTAGCAAGATCATTTGAATAAATCCATAGATTAAAACAAGGCATACTCGTAGATTAAGGCAACCGTTAAAAGCAAGGCTTACAGCAGTCGTTACCCGAAATGATCTACTATTAAGAATTGTTTATTGTCCGTATTTTTTTATTGAATAAGTGAACTAACCTCGAAATCTGAACCTAAGAAATCTCAGGGTTTTTTATTATAACTATGCGAAGGTCCATTTGACACTTTATAAATGTACAACGGTAAACACAGCACGATTCGTCAATGATCAATTTGTCGTGACTAAAAGACGTAAATACTTAACACCGATTGGCCTTACACGAACCTTCATACACTAAGTGCTATCAAATACTGAGGTATTAATTGTTTTATGGGGCATTTCGAATCGATTGTAATTCATTACTTTTATGTGTTTATAAAATGAGCTCAAAGTTCAAAGGGTCGTCTGCGAGATCGAATCAGTTATTATAAATAAATAGAAACTATTTTTATTTGCACAGATTAAAGTTAGCGTAAACTAAATGTACTTAGACGCAAATGTAATGAACTAATCACAGTTATCAAACAGAGACTAGTCATAAATGTAATGTACTAGTCACACTGATTGAACAAAGATTAGACTAGTCACAAATTTAATGTACACGTTGACCAAACTTACCGAGCAATATTTTATAGAACATAAAACGGATCATAGGAAAGACATAAACGACAATTTTTATTTACATAGCAAAGAATGATGTTAAGAGCTTTTTGTGCTCCAAGAGTGAATAATTTCACTTCTTTCTGAAGGATATCCTGTTTTGAATCCTTAACTATGAGATCATCAATTACTAAAATATGTTAAAACATCATTCAATCATGTAAATGAGTTTTTCGATTTATTACGATTATGTAGCCATCAAATGATATCAAAATATATTTAGTAGAATAATTACAATATCGTTCGTTTCGTTTTTGAAATATATAAATATATTTCTCATAAATGTGTGACCTTCTCAAGAATTCGTTAGCTTAGTGTTATTAAATCATTAAAATCTTCGCGTTAGATACGTCGGTATATTTATTTTGATGTTTTAAACCAGACTATGTGGATCAAATTTGCTTAATATATTCCGAATAAAATCATTGTGAACGATGTAGGATATAACCTATATTTACATAATATAATAAGAACACAAACGTTACACCTATAACATGTTTCGTAAAATATGTTAAAATTGCAACAATGCATAATTTTCCAGATCATTAAATTGTAAATCTTAGCAATATAATATGAAATCATTTTGATATAGCACACTATCTCTTCGTTCTACTTAACAACGCCACAAGTAATTGGAGCGGAAGAAAAATTCAGCCTTTAGTATCATAAATTTCATTAAACCGCTTATTGATTGAAAATAGATATTTTCTTGTCAAACTGTTGCAAACATGTGTGGTTTTATAACGTTTATTTAGTTTGCTTCAATACAATTTCAGATATAAATTGTTCTCCCGAAAATTTAATTCAAGAATTCTGTAAGCTTAATTCATAGATGCCTTTTTTACCTTTACAGAGTAAATTAGTAACATAGTAAACCTTTTACAAGACCCTGTAATCCTTAATAAATATTAACCATAGAACTATTTTGGGCAATGTAATAAATTATGGACTTCAAGCAACTAAGTTATAGTTGTTTTTGTAGAAAACAGCTGCTACGCTATACTAAACAAGATGAACTTTGTAAAACTTTAACGGTTTGTAACTTCGATAAAATTACAAAGAAAATTCTTTTTAAAACAAACGAATGCTTAAAAACTTTGTTTATATGAATAACATTTCGATTTTTAATCGATGATTTTTATACATGATAGTTCAAACAAAGAGTTCAAGCGGTAATAACTGTGACCTAGACTCGGAGTCTAGACTTTATGGTTACATAAACAACGTCTAGTGCCAGTAATAACCGAGCACGTTACTGCAACATCTATAAGGTTTATAAGAGCAATTTCTATTACTTATTACTCAACGAGTTTGTTTTGCACGTTTGAGGCCGAGCAGCCGGTTACCAACCTTGCCCCCTCCCTTTCTCCCCCAACCCCACCCTTCTTTGATATACACTTTCACTCGCTGCGGCCTTCCTACGTACTTTTGACAGCATTAAATAATACGGATGTACGTGTGCCGCTCTCAGAATTATAGCATTTTCGGAAACATGTTGTTCCATCTTTGTTTACGTACGTTGCGGTACTGTATTTAAATATGACCTCTTTTACATGTTATACGTAAATTATGTTTAAATTTAGCTGGAAATTGCCTTTTCTCGATGCCTGTCATATTTCGTGGTGACCTACGTGCTGGTAACCAATTAAGACATCTAGTTTTGTCTTTTATATTAAAGGCCTTGCTCTGCAGATGCTCTGTCACCGATTAAATCATGTAGAAATGAATATCCACCATTTAAATCATCCCCCAAAATTAGGTACATATACAGAAAATAAATAAAAAAAATTAAAATTAAAAGAATAAAAAAGAAGTCGGTATTGGAACCATAATTTATATTACGTTTTAAGATTGTTAAGTAACTTTAATTTCAAATGCTTTTAAAATGTTAGATAAAAGATTTTTGAACCCAATGTCCCGATTTAAAGTTGTGGATAAAACATTTTGTTACTTTAATACTTTGCTCATCCTTATGCAAATTATTAAAGCCGGCAGATTACTCAGGCACGTATCATCGCGTCCGGGTTCAAAAAAATAAAAGACCATATTAAAAAACCGGTTTAAGTGAACAATATAACGCGCAAAATATACTTTGTTGAATTCTTTACAAATATCACTTGTTCTCCTTCTCGTTTACACTGAAATTATATTATACTAGTCGTTGCCGACGACTTTGCCCGCGAAAAATTAAAAAATAAAAACAAAAGTGGATAGCTTATGTGTTCTTCCAGACTGTCCTCTACATCTGTACTAAATTTCATCGAAATACTTTAGCCGTTTAGGCTACAAACTCTAACAAACATCCAACTATACATCTAAACATTCGCATTTATAATAATAGTATAACATTCGATTTAACTAACAGAAATGTCTGTTAATTCCTATTTTACTGACATGTACCAAAATTAATATTCTTTTTGTCAAAGTACAAGCCAATTTTATAGTGAATTATTTTGAAGGCTAAGTGTTTTTTTTTTAGCTTTTAGCCGACTTTCAAAAAGAGTCTATTTTGTCCGTATGTTTTTATCCAATGCATGACTACTTTACAATAGACAACAAAGGAACAAGTGAATCGGTAATAATGTTGCTTCCAAACAGAAAACCGGATTTTATTAGAAAAAATGTAGTCACGTTTCGCAAGTGATTGAGTGGCTCTCTAAATAAACAGACCCGTGTTAATTCTTGACTCGTTTTGGATATTATTTTTATACGTTAGATGGATATGTTTAGATCTTGTTGGATTGACCGACTATTATGATATGATGAAATAATTTTAATCCCTTTACTTTCTCGCCATTTTCTCATACGAATACGGGAAGGAGAAGTGCATTTGATGATGCGGAAGACGCATAAGAAGGGGAAATATCCTCGTTATGTGCGTCTCCGCTCACTCCTTTTCCACCTTATGATACAAATAAACACAACAAGACTATAATAATAAAATACTAAAATTAATTTGCATGGATTTTGTTAAAAAGTTCTTTTAGATTAAAAAAAAATAATCATTGGTCAAAAAATAAAACTTAGCACTAAAATTCACAGGAAATAATAGTTACGAATATGTGCATTAAATTTTGTGTTTGTAGTTCTTGAAAAAGATGTATTTTACTACGTACTTTATTCACGTTTTTCATTTAACAATAAGGAAGAGCAACAAGAATATAAAAACTAAACAAAAACACGATGCAATTATATTCGAACTTAACATGAGCGATGCAATTATGACATAAAAGAACTAAAAAATCACGTGATACTTAAAATTCCTGCAATGAATAGAAAAAATAAGAACATCTTAGAGAACAAATAGTTTTCGACTATTATCTATATATCTACTTATATTGAAAATCCAATATGATTTCTTCTAAATTGGTCAATAAAAATGTTATGAAAGCTTTCGTAATTTATTAGTAGATAATTGATAGTACAATGGGGTCTCGTTTATTTTGACCTTATATGCTAATCAGAATGGATTTAATGTTAGTCTGTGGAAATCTCTTATTCGTGGATTAGAAAAAAATTTCATATAACGCAAGATGAAACATTTTAATTTTTATATCAAAGGGAATTACAAATAAATTTAAATGAGGAAAAGATCGATTCTACGTAAGTAAATTGTAATAATGTGAATTCAAAGGAATGAAAATGAAGGTTTAGGAATGTCAGGTAGCTAAGGTTTAGATGCGTTCTTTGGAAATCCCGGAACCTCTCATCTTACGCTAAAGGACGGTCACCGACTGGTTTTTAATGAATCAAGTTTCAAAACCCTGTTCTTTAAGTAGATGCAGAGTTTCTTTTGCATATCGAAAAAGGGACTTTAAGTACCCTGATGGTTTTATAAAATTAAATTCAGACATTGTGTGATTTTTTTTTTCTTAAAAATATCAATTTGTAGCTTTTGTCGAGTTATTTCCTATGTAACCTAAATGTAAAAATACTTGTATGTGACTTATCATTAACTAGCTTTTTATATCTCCGCATTGATCACGAGCAATGGCAACTAGTTCACCTTTTTTTGCGTCAGCAGTACCAACACTGAGTGCTGATTGGTGCATACTTTCGATTTCATAGCAGCAGTCGACCTCGCCGCACCACGCCTTGCCAACTCCGCTCACATACCGTACTTGGTCATGATCCTAAACTAGTTTGTCCACTCGACTGCGCTGTTGCAGTTGCTATACATTGTAATATTCATCCAGTTCAAACAATGAAATAGTCATCCATTTTATTGCATTCCTTAAACAAAGAAGTGGTTGATATCTTATATAATAACTAATATTATAAATGCGAAAGTTTAGATGGATGGGAGTTTGTTAGAGTTTGTAGCCTAAACGACTGAACGGATCTTGATAAAATTTGCCATACACGTAGAGGATAGCCTGAATAAGCACATAGGCTACTCATTTTTTTTATTCCACGCGGACGCAGATGCGAGCGAAAGCTAGTAGTTATTATAAATGTAATAACAAGTAAGTAACAACTACAAATAAGTCTGTTTATCTGTTTAACAATGATGGTATGCTTTTAAGAAAATCTACGTTTATGACATCTAGATGATTATCTATTGAATATTTGAAATTATAAACAAGCTTTCTCTTCTCAATAATCTGTGATTTCTTCTTTTATCTGATTAATTGTGTCTCGTTTCTTTAAAAATCTTTATATATCTGTAGTTAATTGCGGATCATGTTATTGCATGTAACAAAATTTGTCAATATAACATATATATATGTGTACCGAAGGAGTTTTGACCTCATTGCCACTTAAGTAATATATTTATTTATTCATCTTTCTTCATACTTATCAACTGTGTAAAAATAATGTTGTTAGTTGCGAAACGCAATTAATTTTGTTAATAAGTTATATTGTTTTCAATTTAGACATTTTTTATGTTGAAAAGTGTTCTGGTCTAATTATATTGTGCCTGTTTTTGCGCTTTAACATTACTCAATAAAACCTTGACAAACGTAAATGCATACTTTGCTACAATGGTGGAATAGCCTTCAGTTTGTATATGGACATTAAAATAATTTTAATAGAGATATTGCATGACAGTATCTTAGAAATATAGTGACTTATTATAAAGATCAATGTATTATGGAAGTATTAGGTCTTATTTTCTAATATTTTCGTTACAAGTATCTCTTTATTAATGGATTCGAAAGCATTTTATTGAGAATAAGTAACAAAGTTAGAGTCTAATTGAACCTCTATAGTATTAAAGTTTAAAATAAAAATGAAACTTCACTTTATATCGCATGTTAGTTTCCAAATGTGTTGGGTTTTATGTGTCTTTTAATATAATAATTAAAACATTGGACGAACGAAAATCAAAACAACTTAAATACAGGTTGTATGTCGACATAAGGAATAATTAAGACAGAGTTGTTTGACTGGTACGAATATATGAAAGTCAATTGATGTATTAGAGCACGCAGCTTGTACGTGCTACATAACAGTAGGCTTACATTGCCGAAACCCTTGCACATATGACATCTTTCCTTCCCGGAATACGGATGTTTCAATTTGTGTATACCAGACTATGCCTTCTCAAAAAATACACTACAGCGATCTCATGTCCCTATCATTTATACTTCGTATATTTTTAATAAACATGTGGATTTTATTTAAAAACTCTAAATGAACACGTCACAATTTGTTTGATTTCGCCTTTTTATAAACATGCTGCATATGAGCACAGTTAGTGGAAAATAAAAGTCAGTGACGTGCGAAAATACACGCTCGGATATTTGTGTCGTTGCTATTTTGCAACCCACTAGATATCAAGTGATTATCACAGTCTATTTATATCAGTATCACCGAAATAATTATAGAGAGAAACTGGCTTAAAAAGACTAACAATATATTTTTTTAATTTGAAATCTAGACAATAAAAACTAGGATCCAAAAAAATGTTTTACGCCAAAATCGCACTAAGATCGAATCTATTCCGTATTTATGTTCAGTTCGGAATTTTAGTTTTTTAAGATAAATATTAACATAGATCGTTTGTATTAAATTATCACTAAGGGTGACCATTTAATGAGTGAGTATGGCAGACTACTAAGACTAATTTGAATTAATTGTAAATCCGATAGAATCAGTTTCAAAGTTTGCGTTACACCAAAATCGATTACGACCTGGGAAATATTGATCGTGCAAAAACACTTTTTTTGTTGATCTGAAATGGAATTAAATACCCAGACCAGTTCGGGACCTGATGGAGCCTTTACGGATTTTAATATCGACCTTGACGAGCTCTGTCTTATTGGATTCGTTCTGATTCACAATATTTTTAACAAACAAAATGCAAAACAGACAAGTTCATATATTTTTTATGAATTCTTTTTGAATTGGACTTTATGGTCATTCGTTTTGTATTAATTCCGGTATTTGTACATGTTTTACTAGCGATAAAGTTTTTTTTTATAGGATATCGAGTCGACTGATGAGATATGCTTACTGTCGTCCATAAACTTGAAGTAAACTGAATAAAATGACTTTGAGTTGATTTGTTTTATTTATTAAGGTTAAAAAAAACAAATTAGTCATTTGAGACTGGGTGGGGAAAAGTCTTGTAATAGATGAGGGATGAAGAGACTAAAATAAAGACCATTTTCTATGCAATAAAGAGTTAATTATTAATGAAAAACCTTACGATTTAAAGATTAAATAACGCAAAGCTACCCTTAATTGAGGGTTAAATTGATTTTATCGTACATAAAAGAGATCTATGAAATATTCCTCGTATCAGTTTTATAAAGAAGGTATTCCAATATCGCCCCTTCGTACAAACGACAGTAGATTGACGTAAAAAGTACAAAATATGATATTTCATATCGAGATATAGAGGGGAGCAAAGCCCTGTCAAACGAGGTGAGGGAGAAGTTTTACAATATAAAGTTACTTTCCTTTGAGCAATTCTTACTTCCGTATGATCCGAATACACGTGAAATATGACAGGCAGAAATATTAAATGGCGTTTGTAAGTTGGAAATAAGTTGGGGGAAAAGTAATTCATTTTCAGAGTTTTGTTGTCGAGTTGTTTAGGCACATTGAGATAAGAGATAGTTGTAATCAAATATTCAAATATATTCTAACCAAATATATTATTTTAGATTATTTATAAATTCGATGTATTGGTTCTTGCAATCATACTTATATTGTTAATGCGAAAGTTGGGAAGGATGAATATAAGTTACTATTTCCAAAACGTTTTGCGGAAACGAATAAAATTTGGCACAGATAAATAGCTGTTGCTCTCGACTTTGCCCGCATGAAACAAAAATTTAAAAATTACGTATAGCCTATGTTACTTACCAATAACGTAGCTTTTAAATGGTGAAAGAATTTATGTAATCGGACCAGTAGTTTTTGAGTTATTTCAATACATAGAAAAAGACAAATATTGTCTGTTTATAACATTAAGTAGGTATAGATAGTCTGGAAGAACACTTAGGCTTACGAGGCTTCTTTTTAAAATTCTGTGCGAAAGAATTCGCGAACGAAAGGTAATAAAAGATTACAAGTAGAATACAAACTTACGTTAAAAGTTAAAACACTAGACGTTAAACGATTTTCTTAGTGTATTAATTTAAATATTGATATAAACAGTTATTTTTATAACGAAATTCATATTCATCCTGTTGCTTCTTAGTGCCAACAATCTGAAGTCCGATGTAATGTTGTGAACTTTCATCAGATTCCCAGCTCTTGCGGTGAGCCGGTTGAGACATCAACCTCAACATTTGCATATTCGACATTTACCTACGCTATGAGAGCTGCATGATAATGACTCGTGTTGGAACTCTTGTGTGCGCTCGAATACGTGTAGTCGAGGACGAATATTTCCTACTCTTTTCAGTGAGCTGTTCATAATGCTATAAGATCAAAAAAAAATTACAGCCTACGTCCTACATTATACATTTATGGTGACTGGCGTGCGGTATTCAATCCTAAATGGTAAGGGAATTTAATTCTTTATCTGTTAAGCATTTTGCAGTATAAATGTGAAAGAAACAAGCCGTCTAGCAAAAGATTTAGAAGAAAACTAGTGAAATAGTTTGCGTATATGTTCACGAATTTAATTCCTGGCGGCGCGGCAACATTCCGCGCGCCCGCCGCGGTGACGCCGCTCGCTTCTTTCTCCGACGGCCATTTTCTCAAATATTCGCATGCTCAGACAAAATCTTCCCATTTTTATCTACTTATAAGCTGATTTAAATGAATGTATTGTTTTAAAACAACATTTTATAATTAACGATTGGACCTTTTTTTCACTAACGCAGTTTTAATTTAGGCTTTCACCTGTTCATAACTATAATTTAAATCGCCTAATAATATGTCTTAATGCTTTTGGCCCATAAATTGTACATCCCACTGAATTCGACTGCTATGTCTTTGAATTCATAAATGCTAAAATGTTATTTTAGTAACTATTTAGTAACCTAAGAATTTTCATTTCATTCAACGATTTCGAAAAAGAACAGATTTTTTTCGTATCTGATGTTTTTGGAAGAATGAAAGGATTTACTCGGATTATGCGCTTTGTCGAATAGATCCAGTTGCTTAGAATTTAATAGTAGATATCGACAGCATTAGGCAAATGAAACGCTAAATGTCTATTTTATTGGGAAGGATAACGGGTAAATGCATTCTGTCTGAATCTTTGATTAATTTGAAACGCTAAAAACAAATATATGACCAAAAACTTTACTATTTAGCAGTTAGTATTGAAAAATTAAAAACCATATTTCTCAGATTGTATAAAATACTAGCAATAAGTATATATTTTAAAAATATGTGACGCAGTAATACCATACTCTCACTTTCATACACATAATGTTTATGTAACACAAATGTCTTTTGTCGTTTAAAAATATCCGGTTTATTGTCATGTATAATTTGTATCGTGCTTAACAACGTGGAAATATTGGAGCTAATTTTAGAAGCTTGGAGGAATTGGGCGAAGGTGAAAGTAAACAAGTTAGAAAGCATTTCTTTGTCATCTATCGGTATTTACATTAGAAATCCGCTGAGCGCAGGTGTTGCTTTCTCACGCCGCGGATCAACAAATAGAGAAATATTTGATAACTGTCATGTCAATTGATATAATTTGGTTTCTAATTGATGCACACATTAGCACACCCAAATACTTTAACCAGATAATCACTTTTAAACGTATAAGTATTAAAAACAAGTGTTTTAATTCTGCGTCATTGAAAATATACAGTTTCAGTCTTACACGCCGACGGTTGGCATCTCAGTTTTACAAGTTTTCACTATTTGCACAACATAAGCTGCCATCATCTCGCCAAATTAACGAAGTGACCTCTTCCCATAGAAATCCGAATTAGCAAAAGTGTTGTCTACCTTTAATCAATAACACGCATAAAAAGAAGATTCCCCTACTTATGCATCTCCACTGCCAAATCCAAACTACTCCAGAAATTGTTGCAACAATTTGTTCCGTTATTATTCGTAGTTACTCCAACACTAGCTAAGTACACATTATTTAGCGTTAGAGCATAAGTATTAAGTAAATTATACCAACGCTAGCCAGCTATAAGATTTTAATAGCGTGAGACGAGGGATGCTGGAATGTGGAATGATAGCATTTCTCTTGCGGGTTTAATAGTTTAGTGCCAAGTAAATCAAATATACGTTAAGTGCTTAGCTAAGCAAAGAGAAAATGTGATAAACGTCCATAGTGTAATGAAAGAAGTTGAGCATATTTTGTCTGTGGTAACGGTTTTGTATATGCTTGTATTTGTCTTAAGAAAATGTCTTTGTATTTAAATATGTATCTCGTTGACAAAAAGATACGCAGATAGTTCTAATGAGTAAATAATGCATTTTTTCCTTAATGACATCAATATTTTCTCTTAAATACCATCAAAATGTTCAGAGGTCAGGGCCAGAAAACAAGATGGCGCTCCTTATCGGCTTTTTTAATATTGGGTACGAAACACGTGACATAACGTAATGCTTGAGAACGAAAATTAAATGTCCACTGCAGTGTTTCTCTTAAATAAATGAGCTTTGCTTTCAAGTGGCATTTATTGCCTTATCTCACAGAGAATGATAGCATTATAACCCGGATAAAAACTGGTACCGTGTTTTTGAACCTTGGCACGATATCTTGGACTACAGCCAATGTCATTGTGAGAGCATTTTTATACAGAAAAAAAACTTTAAATGAATTCCGTAACTTAGTTATTATTAATAATGTTCCAAGCTTGAACCTTAATTTTGAACATTAGGTATACTTAAACCCGCTTGGTTACTATCCGACTATCTTACTGTACTTATATTTTCCAATTTCTCTTAACAATACAGATTCAAAAATACTTTGTTTATTAGATATTTATTTATAGGATTTTATAAGATGTTACTATAACATATACTACTATAATATGTTCGTAAAATTTGTACTTTGCGCGTGTAGGCCTACTATCTCTCAATAAGTCATCTACGAGAATTATTCATTGTTCATTAGTTTTCGCCCGCGATTCCGCCAGGGAGGCATTAAAAAACACAAAATTGTGTAGGCTATATGTTCTTCCAGGCTATCCTCTACATCTATGCCAAATCTCATCGAGATCAGTTCAGCCGTTTCGACTACAAACACTAACAAACATTCATCCAATCATCCACCCACCTAAACTATCGCATTTATAATATCAGTATTAAATATGATTACAGAAATACAATATTAAGTTAGAAATTAAAACATTTATAAACAAAGCTAGTGTTTCCTATAGGTAAATGTTTCCATGTAGGTAAGAATCGACTACATGATTGAGCGATTGCGTATCATTAGATATGTACACGCATTACTTGCATTCACTAACCTTATAAGTTATTGTTAGGTTAGGTTTTCTAATCATCAGCAATACATATGAGTACAAAAATAATTAATCATATTCAACGCACATCGAGGTCCTTCGGTCCTATTCACTCTCTGAAAGTGGCTCACGTAACAAAGGAACGGTAACCTAATACGTGACGAGAAATATGATGCATTATATACATTCTTTATTATATTCTATTGTGGACCCCATTTGCCGATTAATTGGTTCCGATATACGTATGCGAAACGTTCGTGACTTTCGTATAGCAAGGTGAAATCGTGAATCCGTTCCCCGTACGCAATTTACAGCTAATTGATTACTTGATTACGTCTCGTTAAGTGTTCGATGTTTGTTTTATGTTACTTCGATACTTTAGTGTAACCAGTTAAAAATTTAGAAAATACAGGCAGTTGGTTTAGAAGACAAATTCTTATCTACAAACATAAATGAACTTACATCAAACTAATATTATAAATGCGAAAGTTTAGATGAATGATTGTTAGAGCTTGTAGCCCAAATTGGTGAACGGATTTCCATGAAATCTGGTATAAACGTAGAGAATAGCCTAGAAGAACACTAAAACCACACATATTCGTTTTTTTTTAACTCGACGCGGACGGATTAGCGGGCGATAGCTAGTCTTATCATGATGTTTTATGAGATGAAACTTAATCAGCAGACAAACATCCCTACTGATAGTTCTTTCAAATTCAGACTTCCCATAAATTTGTACAAATTCCAATTCTTTAAAGTAATAAAGATAAAAGTTGAGACATTAATATTTAGCTAGTGCTATATGTTCAAGTGTATTTTCTTTGAAACCCCTTTGAGTAGAGTTCCACACAAAGCCTAAATCTAATTTGCGATTAATCTTGAAAGCATAAATTATGTAGACTGTAGGAAGACTAGCGCCTTGCTTAAGCATGGAATTCATGAAGATTATATTTAGACGCTGAATTCGTAGACGTTATATAAATTATACTTGCAAGTGAATTTACTGGGATAGAGTTTCTTGTGACTTGGACATGTAGATCTCACAATATATACTTTGTACTTATATATTTTTTTTGAATCTGGGTAATACAGTTTACAATTTAGTTTAAAGTTGTTGACGAGAGAATAATTTGCATACGATAGGAAGAACTTTACTATGGACAGGAACATTGAAATGGGTTAATGCCTAAGAAGAAATGGATAGATTGTGAAAGGTGACACGATTAAGAAGGGTCTGACAACTGAAATTACTAATGATATATCGATTTGGAGTACGAAAACCTGGTGTTTCAAACTCATATTGAATGAATAAGAAGAGGGAGACAAATTTGATGAACTAAATGTGAACTAACTAATCTTTAGTAAAACTGATTTAAAAGTCATGTAATTCTTTCGAAGTATTCAAGGCATTCGAGCAGGTCCTATATTGCGTAAGCTTTAAACTCGCGTAGATAATCCGTTTGTAGAGGACGCGGGAGGCAGGCGGATACCGTGAGACGACCTCGAAGCAAGTACAGTTTCTGATCTCTGACTCATATGTGACTCGATGATAAACAAAACGTAATGCAATTTGAACACATTCCATTTATGAAAATACAAATTATTACTGGCAACTAGACACAAAGATTAAATTTTAATTTAAGCAAAAAATTAACTTGCATTAAATTGGTTAAGTTAACTTTAATAAATAAATATGCATGCTATGGAATGTAAAACTTATTCTTAAGTTGAACCTAAGTATATCTTAAATAATCCCATTACTACATGCTAAAAGTATTTTTTTTCATACTTGTACTCTTGGTAGGAATATTTTAAGTATGCATAAACATTTAGTATGAATAAAAATAAAACTGTATTGTAGATTACAATAATTTCATAACAAAATAATATGTATTTAGTATGTAAAATAACTTAATTGTGTTTACATGTATAGCATGGTAGAGACAATCGAATTGGAATTGTGTCGCATTCCTGCGTGCTAACAAACTGCTTATTACTTGCAAACATTAAGCCGGATACAGAAAACGAGTTAGGTCAGCCACACAGATTGTATACAATATACATATACTATGGTATTTATTTGTTCATAATCTAAAAATGAATAAATCATTTTACCTAACATGTGAACAATTAATTGCTAATCGCAATTATTTTCTTTTATTCAATTATTTTCTCTTCATGTGTTAAGATTTGTTCTGAAAATATAAGCTATGTTTTTTATTCGTTAGTATTGACTTTAAAATTGTAGCGTTGCTTAAATAATTTATCTTTAAATTATATGTTTTATAATATTTCAGTGATCATGATAAAAATGGTTGTTTTTAATAATAGTTAAGGATAAAATAATGAAGTTATTACAAACGATGGTGAGAGGGTTAGTAATGGAGTCATTACTTTCATAGCCATTTCCTGGGGGATTTCTTACGTGACTTTTAGTGTTACTATGTATAATCATAAACGACACGGTTTACACATCATAGAGAATATAATACTATATTTAAAAAGTACAATAACAAAATTTATAATTATACAGTAATTTAATCATGAACATTAAGATTTTTTTACATTATTTTTATAACATTGAAGATACCACACAATAATACAGTATGCAATTATAAACTACACAATTATAATGTTAATTATATGCTAATTAAAAGTTGCTATACTTCGGAAGTATTTTTAAAGAGAACGTATTTCCGCCCAACTTGCCCTTTAACTTTCTTGATGCCAATTTACACTGGTCAATCAGTGTTCACTTATAATGTCTTATTTGTAAATTAGTTCTTATTAATTTTAAGGTTTTTAATTTATTTTTTTCAATTTGTAACTATTGTTTACAAAATGTCACTTACCAATAACTTGTGTGAAAATCCAATCAAGCCGCAAACACAACACAAAAACGTTTAGTTTACGTAAAGAAAAACCAATTCCACAGAATAAGATTACAATATCCAGTATAAATAATCACCAGGGTTAAACAAGAAACGCACAATTCAAATATAAGTAGAAACGGCGCGATACGTTCACTGAAGTCCGCGGCCGCGACTCTTTGCCGTGAATGGAAAACGTTGGCGTAACATAGAAATGGATACAAACGTTTTATAATCAATGCGTGAGTGTTGCAATATTTACGTAATTTTTGCAGGTTGTCAGGTGGTCGAAGGGTATCGCGAAACAATCCAACCGCTGCCGGCGAACGCACGGCCCGCACTGCTTGCCCCTAACGGCAAAAGGTCGTTCGTTACCCACATTCTCTTTCCGCGCAAGCCTCCGCAAGTTAGAGCAAGATGCTGCGACAATCTCTCGATTAACATATGTGTGGGAGCGGGATGGCGATACCCAGCTTCGCAGGAGAACCCGAATTCGAGACTTGATAGTTTCAACTTAAGACCGTGCGTTGTCATTGTGAATTATTTTGATCGTTGCACAAAAATGTGAGTAAGCGCAAATGTGAACAGCCAATTGTTTTGAACAATGAACAAAATGGTTTAGGTTTTGTCTATTTCTAGACATGATGTAAGGCAACGCCTTTTGTGTTTTAAGAAGAAAAAAAAACTTATGAACTGAAAATCGAGGATAACGCAAACTGAGAACCAGCCATTTTTGTAATGACATATGCCGAAAGTTATGCGACAATATGTTCGTGTGAAAACCTAAATACAAAAACGAAAATGGAAAAAACTCCCGGAAAAGTTACTTATTACAATATAACAGTCTGAAGGTTGAAGTCTATTTGAAGCAAATTGTTAAAGAAAAATATGAAAATTTCAGCATTACTGGTAAGATATACATAAATAGCTCATAGTATTTCGTTTCTATACGGCGTTGAAAGAATGGCAGAGGAACGAATGCAATGCGGACAACGCGCTTTCCTTACAAAAGGGCGAATTAATCTCATGGTCCAGTGAGTCTTAATATCGCATATTCGTAGGCAATTGCAAAACCAACTAACACGGCTACCAGTCGCAATCATTATTACGATATAGCAAAGGCGTACAAAATAATAACTACATTATTTAACTACAAAGTATTTTACAAAATCATAAGTACATTACTTTGACTATATTAAGTTTCAGATAGGAAATGTTTCCTTAAAGTAATAATCGGTTATTAATAAAAATCATCAAGCTAAATATCTTAAACCAGTGGTATCGTTTTGAGAGTCCGTCTTTGAATAACATTTAAGATCATACTCAATATGAAATTTTCTCTATTTTCCTAGGGTATATTCTTGTAGTACAACTTGAAGATGGCCATAAATGATTTTAACATCAGCCCGTATAGTGAAAATAAAGGTAATTTTCACGATTTCCTTTCTAAGTTAAGGTTTTTGAACGATTAGGTATATTTTGACGATTTGACGGAAGGGGAGATGAATAGGAAGGGGATATATCCTCTTTATGTACGTCTCCTCCTTCATCAGATAAGGGTAGGCAACGCATCTGCAATTGCGGATGCCTATGGACAGCGGTCGCTTCACTATTTTGGCGGATTCAGGTGGCCAGTTGCTCATTTGCCACCTTATGTTATAAAAAATATATATTTTTGGCTATGATACATGATATTAGTAAATACTAAGTATTACTAAATACTAATACTAAATCATTTGATATATGTATGCTGTTATGCAAATGTTACCAGCACTTATAGAGGTTCATAATAAGATCTTTGCCAGTATTTCTGCAGAACGTCTTAATTAAAGTTAAAAATGTCTCCGCATGATATTTTCATTTCGTTATAAAATTAATTCTATTCAGAAATTGTTGATGAATGTAACATGCTTAAGAACTGTCTAATTAAGAAGAATCTAGATTCATTCTTTTATACTTGTATTTTATTTTGCACACAAACAATATGATTAAAGTTTCGCTCTACAATTTTGTGACGTAACTTATACCTTTACTTGATTTTTTCATATTCAATTCTTTTGAAATTTATCTTTATTGGCCAATAAGTTGCTTGTTAAGTATATTTTTTCTGATTACGCATTGTTACGTGGCCTACACACCAAATGTAATAAGGCCGCTTACTTCCGCCACATTGATATTCTCCAAGTCTGGAAACGGAAGCTGCATTAACCTCAAGGTGTAGATTGTGAGATAAATTACATTTTAGAAACGGATATTAACATACGTTTATTACTATTTTTCTTTTATAACACACAAAAGATTTGGTTATACTCATCGAAATAAAAAGAACAAATTCATGTAGTTACTATGAGAAAGTGATAAATAGAAAAACTAATAGTGAAAGCACAACATTGAACAGTTTATACTTTGTCTTACGAATAATAAGCATTTATTGACAGAAGGAACAAAAAGGTTAATGTTCATTTTATCTACGTTTGTCCATGTTAAGATAACGAATAAATTGATATTCATCATTATTCCGTTAACATCTCTATCATTTTAATACACTGCACTTGATTATCCGTATCATTTAGAAATAAAATTGGCAAAAACTAGAGGGTGTTATAATTTCCATACACGTTTGAGTGCCGACGTTTGTGTAATCATCTTTAATGTGCGGGATAAAAAACGAGAGCGGGAAGGTATCGAGGGTTGCGGTAGTAGAACGCATAAAGTTTTTATTGTTTCCGGGTCATGAACCTTCCCAATTGTGTTTCGCAATCAATACGTCTATTTCTACCGCAGCTGGACTGCCAATTTACAGGATGTTACAAATACGTGTATGTAACCATTTGTACCGAAGAAAACCTAATAAAATTTGTATAAGATTTGTCGATCAAGTTTAGTACAAAAGGGGCGCGGTACAACTCTAATAGTTATTTAAACGTTTGCAAAATAGTAATAAATACATATCAATTAATATTTATTTAACATTGCGTTAGTATTTAAATTGAAGGAATGTTTTTGCAACGTTCATTTGCGAATTATCAACATTTGGCTTGGGAAGGTCATGAATTGCAGATTAGGCTGCGGACGAAAAATGTTAATAAAATTAAACACATACAAAATTTAAATGTTTTACCAAAGATATATATAAATATGGTTACTGTTGATTTTTTTTTTTGGCAAGGTTACTTTTTTTTATAAGAGAAGGGGCAAACGAGCTGCGTTTATCTATTATTTTTTAAAATTATTTACCGCTTTCTTCCACAGACGACTAAGTGGCTTGATTGGTGCTATAATATACTGTATTATATTGTATGTGGCTGCGAATTCAAATGCTGCATTTGCGAATAAAAGTTTTTAATAAAATAGTGCGTTCAGTAATTTGATATTCACATGAGTCCCGCACATTGAGCTGCGTCCCTTTGAATGACTCATTTAAATTGCAAAATTGAGAGCAACATGCATTTTATTACCTTGTTTTTGGAAACGGGATTGATTAAAATGTTTTCATTTGTCAGTCAAAAAATAAAAAATACATATTTTGCTACTAATTCGTACGACACAATAATTTGATTCGACTTAAATACTTTCTATGAATATTAAACATAGATGATGATTATTAATCTTTGTATAATTTGATATTTTGTGAAAAGAAAGTGGACATATTTCTTTTCTATAAAATGAATAGACTATTCTATAAAGAAAATAGAATAGAAAATGAACTTAAAATTCATATAACACGACAGATATTGGGAGACAACATTACTTTATTCGAGAGCTTTCTTCGGTTTTTAAAATAACTTATTTTGAAGTATAACAATAAGTCACTTTCAAGCAGTGTGCAAATATATATTTTTCCAAGCATTAGAGTAGGGAGAATAACTTTATAGGTCGATTGTTCCACGACCTCGATTCCGGATAAAACATTAAAGGGGTCACTTTACAAATGTATGTAATTTTACAAACCGGAATGCGAGCATAAAAATCGCACTTGTTTGAAAGTATAATTTATAAGGATATGCACCGCTAACTCGCCTAATGACTGGCCAATCGCTTACGTAAGAGACTTTCTACTAGTAATCATTTAATCGTGTCGTAAAGTTTTTCTTTTGCCTTCGGATCAGTTTTGGTTTATTTAATTATTTTTACAGACTTTTAGTTAACACTTGCCATTGATGTTCGCAACAAAAAGCATTATTTATTAGATTTCTGAATATAAATTGTGATAAGCAGTGATTGTACAAATCATGGGGGATTTAAGTCGAAGCATTATGAAGGAGTAGTCACCCTAACATAGGGTTGATTCCAAACCCCTCATGAGGACATAAATCGTGCTGGTAAATATTCTGCATAGGTGCAATACTTTGTCATTGCATATGTACAGTCGCAGTAATCCGCGGTGTTCCACTTACAGAAAGCTTGCCTAGTGAAACAAGACAAACTCCGCCTCTTCATATAAAGAACTTGTTAGGTAGCAGTGAGTTGCGGAAACGCCGGTGTAATACTAAAAACTCATTAACCGTGTACCATCGATCGATTATCACATAGACACGTTTAAAATCTACATTCTTGTTATTGTTCAGCGTTGTCGTCTCAATGTGTACAAAACATTTAAACGACTATAGCTTTAAAGATGCAACATCGCCAAATACCCCGATTGTACTTACTACCTTATACATTGTGTATGAAATAGCAACTAGAATATCGCGAGGAATGTTTATGCTCCACACCGTTGCCGTGTCTTTGACAATGGATGCAAATCTTCAAGCGGATTTATAGCGGCTGCATTACTCGTAAATTGTACCGGGGAAGGCGACGGGCGATTATCTTCTTGCTAGCTTTTATATTTCCGATGTAAATTTATTATAAGCATTAATATAATGCTTGAAACAGAATATGTATTGTGTTTGAGTTTATTGCACCTAGATTTGTATCATTTTCACGTAAAAAATACTTACTATTCCTATTTCTAAAGAAATTTATTTCAACGGCTTTAAACTATACAATAAACTTAAAACTTGGCTGGAGTTGTTAATGAGGAAGTAATAAAGGGTGTTTTCCTATATGTTATCTACTTGTATATGTATTATAATAATTTTTATTGTTTGAAACTTTTATAGAACGAGCTGTATACGAACATTAACCTCAAAAATCTTTTATATTTTGAAACTATGTTAATCACAGGCTCCATAAAGTGCAGAGGCGGCGTGGCGGCGTGCGGCTGACGTGTGCGAGTTATGTACTCCGTCACGTCAACAACATTTGCCACTAACAAAGGATGGGCTATACATAAATCTAGATGAATAAATGTTTAAAAATGCTACTGCTTTTTACCTGTAATCTTTACTCTAGTTAATGTGCACGAAATAATCTAATTTTCGATATTAATTTAGATAAAAATTATGAAACCGATTGTTGTCTAAAATAATGCAACTGGTAATTAATGAGTAAATGTACATTTTTTTTTAATAATCCAATCAATTACCAATTTTCATTAGTTTTAATTCAAAATGCCTTCGATTATTGTCAAAAAACATAGAAAATTAAAAGTACTTTCCACTATATTTCTAGGCAATTTAAACTCATATTTAAAATTTATAATAAAAAAGTTTTTCCTATGTTAGTAGTCTATTTACGTAATGTTAGAAGTTGAGAATATAAACACCTGGAACTTTATAAAAGTTACGAGAACGTTGAAAGGAAATTAAGGCGTCAAGGAAAATGACCTAAACAACGAGAACGTTGGCTTGCTTCGAATTTTTACTATTTAATATTATATCTTTATGTGCATGATAGACTTGTTTAGTTTTAATACATATATTAAGAGACAAAACATTATTTTGAGTTGAGTGGTCAAATGTGGTGACGGGGGAAATTGTTAGAAATTTATTAGAAATAGTGGATTTTTTTATTGGCGTTTGATTTGAAATTTTTCTCGTGACAATTGATCAATTGGTATAAAAAGTTGGAATACTAAAATATACAATTTAGAAATTATTTCATCCTGTTTCTATTGTTACTGCTTAGATATGTTACGTTGCAGGATCATTAACGTGAAAAGATACATTCGATAATTTATCAACGTTATCGAGGCACGACTCTAACAATATATCAGCCCTATATCATCTTGTCGAAAAAAGGGGAAAACTCTGTATGAATAACGACTGCCAATTATTCTTTGAATAGCAAATAGGTCATTACGTACGAGTACATGACTTAGATTCGGAACAAAATGTGATTTCATTTACTACATCTCTTCTATGTGTTTATTTCTTTGTAATTCTTTCTTACTCTCTCTTTAGTAGTAAAATTTTACATAACTAATGCTCAGTTATGTAAAATTATAACAATAACTCTCTATTATAACAATCTTTCTTGATTTTTTAATTATATATTTTTCTTAGTTTGTTATTATTCGAATCGTTAATGAAGCTCGACTGATCCGACGAATCTATTGTAATTTAGCACTAGGTCCTTATACCAAAGTTTAAGTAAATGGCGCCTACAATAAGTCCCGTTCTGCTTTGGAGAGCACGTACACTTCAACCTTCATTCGAGAGCAGTAAATAAATTGGAATATTTCATATTCTCTCAAGTTACAGATACATAATTAGGTCACTCGTATTTAAGACGTTGTTACATTTCAAAACATTGTTCTAAATAAAATTAAGACTTTAAAAAAAGGGAAGCCCGACTCAACACTACTAACATTGCGGTGGAAAATGAAGTTTCGAATTGCACTTTACACTTTAACGAATCATATATTTATGTATATACTGTACGTTCTTATATAGAAACTTTACGTACACACAAAAACATTACAATCTTGGCAAACGGGCAAAACGTAATGATCTCAAAGAGTAGCAAATTACAGAGACTGCAACTAGTTTGTCCACAGAGTTGATATTAACAGCTTCAAGTGAAGTCAGTACTCATAAGATAAGTAGGGTGGAACTAAACAACATGCTCTTTAGAAACTAATAATAATAGTTCTAAGTAGCGCAGTTCCAGGAACTTCGTCACACTGTGGTGGCAAATTGTAGGCACTTTCATCGCTGCGCTCGAGAGATTCGGAATTGCTTCGAAACACACGTGAATCGTTTACTTAATACACAATTATCCTCATAGAGGATAGATATTTACTTTCTCAGCAAATTATTATTAATTTTCATTACCTACAAACGAATACAAATGGTATGTATAGAGATTTAATTACTGCAATTATTTCATCTAATTATATTTAGACTCTACACACATTTTAACAGTTTTATTTTTTTTTTATTAATATTTTGCCAGTGCTTTAATGTTGTTATTGCTTTACAACTAAGTTTCGGTGATTTGGGGTCATTGTGAGCAACTTTTTGTTTGGAATTACAGATTAGATATCGGTTTTATTCAAATTGTAATACGAATGGCGCACCGAGTGTTAATAATAAAAGCAATGCGCAAAAACATTTTAAACACTGAAAATAAGCGGTTAACGTATTATCTGCTGAAGAATAGTTAAAAGTGAAAACATAGACTTGTTTCGTCAACCTTTTATATATGCAGAAGCGCCTTTTAAAATACCATCGCAATGTCAGATTTAAAAATTTGCTAATTGAAATAATTATTTACTATAATTCATGTGAACGATAGCGTCGGTGGCTCAGTGGTTTGAACACTTGACTCGTAATCTACAGGTCCTGGGTTCGAATCCCGCCATGTACCAACGTGATTTTCGAATTTTCGAATTTTCATATGTACATAATTTACCCGAGGTTCTTACGGTGAAGGAAAACATCGTGATGCAACCTGCACATATCGGCGAAAAAATTCAAAGATATGTGTGAAGTCAACCAACCCGCACATGGCCAGCGTGGTTGACTATGGCCTAGTCACCCCATATTAGGGTAGGCTCCGAGCCCCTCGGTGGGGACGTATAGTGAGCTGTGGTGATGGTGATGTAGTGAACTATTTTGCCAAATAGAAAATTTAAATTACAGACTTCATCGCAAATATAACAAAATATAAGGTTGTTTATATCTTTCTTACTTGATAAAGTGTTTGCTTGTAAATAAAACGTCTATGAGCAAAATTTCCTTCATGTTACATCGCTTGTATTATACTTTAGCAGGCGCATCTATCAATTTATTTATCTTAAACGCTCGTGACGTGATAAAGTTGCTTATCTTACGTCAGGCACGCTCCTGCACTTTGAGATTAATTGTCCTGTAGCAAGATTATGTCTCTAAATTTATCTTCAAGCTTTTTGCAATTACGGATTTTATTAAGTTTGTTAACTCTAAACTGTAGCAATCGTAATCAATATTTTCTAGAACAATTTTTGCTTATATACGAATAGCAATAAATTTAAATGTTATTGATTTTGAAAATTTAATTCAGTTTTAAATCGTCAATGAAAGTTTCCACAAATCTTTCGTGGAATGGAATAAAATTCATACAAGACCCCGCTTATGTTTCAGACAGCGGTAATCTGTTGCTAAGAGAGCTATCGACGTAATTACAGTCTCCAAGTTTTGTTTCTTGCGGTTGAATGCAGCCATTATAAGCTAAGTGCTATTCCTCTCTACTTATATCTTCGGGTTATTATCTTTTTTTTACAAACGTTTTGATATAAATAGAACTTATGACATTTTTAAAAGTAGTTATTAAATTATTAGACCACTTAAATTTAGGGAAATAAAAATATCACATCATACCAATATTATAAATGCGAAAGTTTAGATGGATGAATGGATGTTTGCTAGAGTTTGTAGCCTAAACGGCTGAACGGATTTCGATGAAATTTTGTATAGATGTAGAGGACAGTATGGAAGAACACATAAGCTACTTTTTTAATCCACGCGGACGGTGTTGCGGGTAAAAGCTAGTCATAAATAAAACAATAGAACTTATTAATTAATTTAAAACGCAATTCATGACGTTGGCATTTGTTTTGCGATTTTGGCGGTCCGACCAGCTTCTCTCCAATCGCCTTAAATGGTGTGCCTCTACCAACCTGCTCCGACTTTAAGTACCTCGGTTCTCTAGTCCAGTCCGACGGTGGCGTTGACCGAGACGTAAAAAGCCGAATAAATGCAGGTTGGATGAAATGGCGACAGGTTACTGGTGTGACTTGTGATCCAAGAATGCCTCTTAGGCTTAAGGGACAGATCTACAAGTCCATCATAAGACCTGTCGTATTGTATGGATCTGAATGCTGGGCCACCAAAGTTGCGGATGAAAGGAGATTGCATGTGGCTGAGATGCGTATGTTAAGATGGATGTGTGGTGTGACAAGATTGGATAAAGTTAAGAATGTGTACATTAGAGGAAGTTTGAAAGTAGCGCCAGTGGTGGAGAAATTGAGAAGCAAAAGGTTAGCGTGGTATGGACATGTTATGCGACGAAATGGTGGGGACATAAACCAGAAAGTGTTGAGATTGAATGTAGATGGCTACAAAGGAAGAGGAAGACCGAAGAAAGTATGGATGGATTGTGTGAAGGAAGATATGCTTAAGAAAGGAGTGGATTCAGATGTGACGGCTGATAGAGATGTATGGAAGAGCAGCACCTACTGTGCCGACCCTCCATAAGGGATAAGGGCAAGTGGATGATGCAATTCATGACGTCAGAGTTGTGACGTGTTTGACATATTTATGAGTACATACGAATCCAACATTACTCTCTCTGTCAGTGACATAAACCTAATTTTGTTATTCAATTTTGGCAAACTCTAGTCATGTAACATTTTTCCTTTGTCAGAGTTGCGTCAGGATTTATTGGCAACGTAATGGTTTATATTTGTACATGGATCGTTAAATATTAAACATATATATTTTGTATCCAATACCGAACCAAAACTTGTGCAAATTGCCTTCGGTTTAAAAAATACGTTTATGGACCGATGCATACAGACACGCGCATACTTTTTTTTACAATAAAAGGCGGCAAACATTGACAGGAATACCGAGATGATCAACGACGTCTGTGGATATCCGCAACACCAGAGTATGCTCGCTTTTTGAAGGACCCTAAGGGCCTGTCCCACCAAATTGTAAATTGTCTGATAAAAATTAAACGTGTAAAATATGTGATGGAAATATCAGGTTTTGTTGCCTTGTCTGATAATGACGTCATTTTTAAGCTATCAAAGCCTTTATCAGCCAGTGATGGGACAGGGCCTACGACTTGTTTTGAATAAAAATATACAAGTAACTTAATAAATACAGCTAACCACAATATTGGAATAACATTTTTTGATACTTTCTTTTAAGTTCGAGGTTGTTAGAACTTAAAACTTAAGCTTTTACGTTCAAGAAGTAGTTAAACATATCCACTTCCGAGATTTCTGTAGCACACCGCGCCCTAACTTAACTGTGTCGAATACTTTTCCTTGCTTTACTTTTCACATGTAGAACTTTCAAATGTTTTAACTTAAACTTTTATTCAATCAATTCTCACTAATATAGTTTTTAACATTAACAAATGTACACTGATGTAAACAGTCTAAATATTGGAACAGTAATAAATTCTACAAAGGACAGGTTAATTGATAAAAAAATAAAAGCCTGATTTTCTAACTAAAATAATACTATTTCGTAGTATTAGAATGTTAAACATGTTTGTTGTATAAGAGAATGGAATAAGCAGAGGTAACACCGAGATGAACATAGACGCCTATAGACATCAGCTGATGCGTTGCCGGCCTTTGAAGTGATACGCTCGCTTCTTGAAGCAACTTCTATGATAGTCGACGAAAGCATAATGTAATTTAAGTATAAAATAAAATAAACGAAAATAGTTCGTGACATTTACAAATACTTAGTTCAGTGAGCGTTGTAGGTCAACAGCAGACGAGTGCTCTTGCAGTTATAACATTTTTATATTCCTTTTAAATAATAAACAGTATTTTACGCAGCGTTTTATACTACAGTAAATGCAATCTAAAGGCTCTTGAATGGTTTCTAAACTTCTTGTTAGCTTAGTAACTCAACTGTAAGTCAATAACCAAGAGGTTACCGGCTTCAGAGCTGCTCACTTTGTAGTTAAAGTTCACAAAACTTTTGTTGTTTGCATCAATTTTGCTACTTTTATAGTTGTAACACTATCGTTTAGTTTGTGTGCATTTTTTTAACATCCACTACCTACTAGGACTTACTATAGTGTGTCTAAATAATTCAGATTACTTTGACAATTCATTTCAAATTTAGTAGGGATGGGTTGTGTAAAATCAGTCATGAATCTTATCGATTTTCGATTTTTATCCTTAAAGAAGTTAGAATCGATAGATTCATAGTTTTAACTTAAGAATAAAAAAGGACTGTTTTCTCAAATTAATATTGACCATAACAAATAATGAGAGTAAATAAATGATTATTACTACTACAGCCGAACGTAATCGAATTGGATTTCGCTATTATTTCTGTCATCGCTATATTCTCTACACTATAATCAATACTAGAATTGTCCTATAAATTAGTTAATAAGAAAATAATAATTTTAGTCGAGTTCGATAATTATTTAAACCGAATATCGATAGTTTCAAATTGTTCGCTATGCGTGTTTTTTCGTCACTACGATACCTGTCTATTAAGTATGGCATTTGCCTTCATAGAAATTCAATTCGATACTTCATAGTCATTTATCAAACTAATCTATTTTATTTAGACAAACTATAGAGTGTACACTCAGGTTATGTACATAAGTTTAAATTGTAAAATATTAAAAATAATTTGGTTGATTCTTAGAATTTAAAAACATCTTAGAGTTAAAATTTAAAGGTCTTATATGCAGTAAAAAGAAAGACTCTTATCTCAAACTCATTTAGAATTGTAAGACACAAAGAAAGACGCTGAATAAGTGATTTTAAACTCATTTGGCGGATGATCCAAACGCCTCTTGCCATATTGGCAGCCGTGTCTTATCTGTTTGATCTAATTCTGAAATAATTTATAGGTTTATAAAAAGAAATTATTTTCACAATTTAAAAAAAATAGATTTATGAGAAATTATGGGCAGTAAATAGTTGAAATATTCTCTTACCATACGTCTCAACCTTAGCTGTTAAATGTAAGAAACGCATATGAAAATGTCAATAGGCACCGGTTATTTTGCTATTTCAGCGAATTCAGGTAGCCGCCTTGTAAAATTTAAAAAAATCGAACTCCGCGACACGTATATGTAAAATCTATTTCTATAAATACATAGCTTTGGTAATATTAAAAAAGTGACATTAAAGTCGCTTTGATCAAAAACTACGTTACTTTTCCTTCGGACGGCTATATTTCATTCCATTTTATGTGACTTAATACGACGCTGGCTCGAATAGGGGTGAGATATGTTGACATCTGATTAATGATACTTACAACCTAACTATATAGAAATTTCTCTTCTATAACATAGTGAGATACTAGCTGTTGCGCCCGGCTTCGTCCGTATAGAATTAAAAAAATATAATCACATAGCTTATTAATAGTGAAAGATTGTTTTTAAATCGGCCCAGTAGTTTTTGAGTTAATTCAAAGCAATGAAAAATACAAATCTTTCCTTATTAGTATAGATATGTACAAAATCACATTGTGAATTAAAAATCTAAAATACAGAAAAAAAATTATCTAACCAAAACATATTATTTATAGCCCCCCGTAGACCTAGACAAAATGACATTATAAATGACTCATATAATCTGTGGCAGGCTACTTAATTCCTTGGTATAAGAACTTTTAACTTAATACCAACAATACCACTGAAGGATACCTCTACCAACGGGCGATGAATAAGAGATAAAATGAAATCTTGAGGAATTACATATAATTCTTAGAATAATCATTTTGGATCTCAAATTGAACGACGTAGAATGTAGTAACAAATATCGTTAAGTTAAGATGGGCAAGAAAAAGCTTTATCTAAAGCTATTAAAAGTTTTTATATAATAACAGATAATAAAGATGCTTATATATATTTTGAATTCTTGAATAGTAACATGACTAATGGTTTTGATATTGACAATAGTACAGTGTTAATAGATAACGTGCAATATACACGAGAGACATGGTATGGGCTAATACAATATGGAGAAATCCAGATAGGACTGCCCTTTGTATAACTTGCTTGTGGATGTTGCAGCGAGGGGCAATATTCTTAAAAAAATCTTGTCTGAACAAACACTATAATGCAGTAAATGCATAATGAATGAAATCGAATGTCTGCAATCAATCGTTTCCACTACAAACCGCAACAGAACAATTTCCATTCAGTATGAAAGTGCATTCCTCGCGTGTGGACTTTTTCCGTGCCAATGAAACGCTTTGACTGCGGTTTACGGTGATATTGGTGCATTTCCTTTGGTCACACAGTTACGTAACTGTTTGAAATTGTTAATTTCAATTCTCATTGTATTTTATAGTTGTTCTATTAAATGTATTTTTATTTATCACAACATTTCCTTTCTTACTTCCTACCTTATTATAAAAGTTTAGATTTATGGAGGTTTGTTAGAGTTTGTGTCTAAACGGCTGAATGGATATTGATGAAATTTGGCATAGACGTAAAGGATAGTCTGGAAGAACACTTAGGCTACTCACTTTTGTTTTCATTATTTCACGTGGACGGAGTGGCAGGCGAAAGCTTGTAATATAATAGGCCTTGATCTATATATAGTTGGATGTAAACACAATAATCGACCACCAAAATGTATTTTCTTCAAGATAACATCACCTAGATACAGGATAATGTAAATGTATGATAATTCTTGTATTTCCTTTTATACGAAATGACTTTTGCTTCATTTACATATAAATTGGCCTCTATTCTTCTCTCTCCGTATTTAACTTAAATAGATACTGACTTTTCTCTAATTACATTTATCCTACGGATTTACATTCATTTACACATTGACAAGACGTAATATTTAACTATACATATAAGAAATTGTAGAATTTGCTATGCAAAATAAGATCGTACATCTTAATATTCAAGTGAGTAGAGGTTAATTTATTATGTAAAGGCTATGTATAAGCTCCTAAATATATGTTTATTAGTAAAGTATTCTTTGGAGGAGGCCCATGCGCAGCAGTGAGCGTCATATGGCTGAGTAGTAGCAGTAGTAGTAAATACCGTGACCAACGGCTGAAGAGATTTTGAGGTTAATGAGCTGTATACGAATCGTATTCACCTCTGAATGTCCTAGGGCTACAATAAGTTAGATTATTATTTTAAAAACCAAGTGTATCCAGTTATCTTTAATTGTTTTAAATATTCATTAATCTATATATGTTGTCACATGTCTTCACATCAACACCCTTGTTTTAGAGACAATAGCTCTGTCCTATCTTCATCAATTTATCTCTGAGCGGTGTACAATGCTAAAACATGACAATGAAAACAGATATCATGTCTACTAAATGGTATTATTATGTTCATCATTACTTTAAAGAGTTATCTCAGGGACACATTTTGAGTTAAATAATTATGATAAAGAAAATGTTAAAATATTGAGAATACGTATTAAAACAACGACAATATGCGGTTTCTCTGGTATTGCAGATGTCAGTGGTTGTTGGTGATCTATTTTTAATAAAGTTTCCTACTTGGCTGCCATCTAATTAAATAAATGAACATAAACTTAGTGTAATTTACACAAATGAACTACTTAAATAACAATTAAACTCTGGCTGCTACTACTTTGTGATTCATTAAGTTCTTGTTCCTTTTCTTACTCAAATAGTATTGCAGTAAGCAGTTTAGCCACTATTGCTAATTTAATTTTGGAACCCAATTTTTAATATTTCCAATAAATTCTTGATATCAATTACTTGTCGCCCGTTGGCCGCTACTCGTTCCGCTCAACGTGTGACCTTAATATAATTGCTTCATGTTCCTGCAAAAGAAAATGCACAGTTGACTTTTTCTCGGCAATATAATATGGAACTGAAATTTATTATACGCTAGAATCTGGCCTTTTTCAATATATGTGACAGCTATCAAAGAAATCGCAATCCACGTTCTGAATTACTCTCAATACTGATAATGCTTTTATACTGATAATG